>NW_009934133.1:115471-123980 GCF_000696875.1 Nestor notabilis | reverse complement strand
TGCCGGCTGGGTTTGAACCACGACACTAGCCAACAGGGAGAGTGCTCATCCTTCCTCCTTTGTCATGATGCAGGTGTACCCTGTATCACACCAGGAAGCTGGAAAGCCTCAGCGGTCCAGCTGCTGTTGGATCTGTTTTAGAAGCTTTTTTGGATAAGTTAATGTTTTATACTTTCCGGTTTAGAAGTTTTGGTGTATATCATTTTTGTAAGTTAGGAGATTCTGAGGGAACTGCCAGACAATCAGTATGCAAATGTGATGGCTGCAGGAGACAGCAACCTGCAGGTGATAATGGCTGCATAATGGATTTTTAGCACTTTCTGGCCACCTGTCCTGCCTACTTGATGCTCTTGCTTTGAACTTATGTCACTGCTTCTAGCATACATCAAGCTTTAGCATGAGCTATGTAAGCCAAAATCCCAGCAGGAGCTGAGTGAGTAACTGCTCAGTCATAGTTCCTTTCTCGCTGATGTCAGTAAAACAGAGAAATCTGGTCTTCAACTCTTTTTGAATTTAAGCATCTAGAGTCATCTAAGACATGCTGGAATACCAAAGAATCCATGCAGGAGTAGAAGTAATACCAATTCATGGGAAATTAATACATTTCTGTGGTGGTCATCATGAAAATGTTCTACAGTAGATTTTTAGGTTTTAGTTTTCATTTCTTTCTTCTGAAAAAGTGCATTTAGTTTTCCTTCAGTTTCAGTGAAACACTTAAACGTGAGCTTACCTTTAAGCATACAGTTAAGTGCTGCAGGAAATGAGTATGTGTTGCAGAAACACTGCTAGATTTTGTTTCTAACAATAAAAATCACAAAAACACTAAAGTGAGAATTAAGTATCTGATTATTACTCCTTCCCTAAATTCCTTCAGCTGTTTCTGAGTTCCTGAACTTTAGTCATATATCCTAGATAATGCGTCCTGTACTTAGACACATAGCTGTGAAGCTTATACACGGATATGACATATATCATAAAAACTAGAGATACAGCTGTTTTATTAACCTAAATTTGTTTAAGTCTTCTTTTAAACACTGGTTCTGTTCTTCATATTTGATAGTTTTATTTCCTTGCAAGTAAAAATATTTTGTCAGAATGTTAGTGTACTGCTTTTTTAGTTGGTTAGATTGTTATGAAGTATTAAACATTTCTTCTACTGAAATGGAACTTGATTTCATCTTAAATCTCATAAGATAGCATTAATGAAGTCAAAATAGCTCACACTTGGAACAAAATAAAGAATAAATACTTAAATAAAAAGATCTTTGATCCACAGCACCGTTGAAGTCATGGCATAAAAGCACAATCAAGGTTCTCATAATGTCTGAGAAGTTGATAAACATTAGAATTACTGTGGGAATATAGGTTGATGTAAAAGCAAAAGTATATATATATGTTTATAGAAAAGAATTGATAGGCTGGTATGATTAAAGAAAATGTCAAATAGAATATTAGAATTTTTATTCTGTGCAATTTTCTACATATTTATGTTAATAATTGCTGTATCTGTGAAAGTGTATAGACGTGTGGATAATAGTATTATGAGAAAGACCAAATTATCTCCATGTAGAAGTGATTAAGGACTTTTTATTTAACAGTTATTCATTTTCCATTATTCTGTATCTTTTTATACATTCTTTATTCTCAGTATTAGCTGGTAACGTTCTTGCACTATGCTTAGAGGATAATGATTTACGGAAGTTTCTTCAGAGTTCACCAGCTGGTTTGTCAGAGGATTTTGGCTTATGTGCTGTTCTATTAGAGTGGGTTTGGAGTGCATAGCTGAACAATTCATAAGTGACTCATAGCACTCGTTTGAAATAAAGCTCCTTGCCAGTGTAACTACTACCATGTAAGATCTTAGTGTGATCATGGCTAACAGAAAAGCAAGGAAATGTGTGTTGCAACAATAATTAAAATAAAAGGACAATTTATGTTTTCTATTATTTATTCATTGGAACATAGTTAAATGTAAGCTTGACTTTGTTCTGCAAGCTCATATATAATTAACCCACTTGTTATATTTTAGTGGTAGTAATAAGGATATATTTAATTTACATGTAGTCCTGTGAAAATAATATTTTGACATAAAACCCTATCTTAATTTTTATTGTGAAACATGCAGAAAGTCGTTTCCAAGTCACAAGTATTAAAAATCATGTAGTGAAGAAATGCAAAATATTTTTTGTTTGTGGGAAAATTGCCAAGTCAGACAAGGAATTCTAAATAGATATGGATATTTTATACCTTTTCCATGAATAGATGTATGTGTTACTTTTGAGCGAGGATCTCTTTTTTTCAATGACATGCTGTTTTTAAGTAGCGTAACTTCCATGCATACAAAACCCAATCAGTGCCACCTTATTGGACTGAACATTCACCCTGTCATGGCCTTAATATAATTTCAGTCCCACAGGATCAGCCCACACAAGATGAAGGGTTTCAGGAAATGGAACTCTGAACTAAATCCAATAGGTAGACCTTAGAATAGAATACTCAGTGTTTCCTCCTTGTTTTAGAACATGAGTGGATCAGTGCCCTTGCCTACTGCTATCAATCTGAAAAGTCAAAATGCTCTTCTTACTTCAACGCCAGATTTTGCTCCATTCTTATTTTCTTCCAGAAATGCAGTTTTGACAATAATGCTAACATTTCTAAAACCAGAATCTAGAAAGACCACTGATAGTAACAGAACACAGTACGAGAACCAATGAACAGGCAACATGAGCTAAGTAAAGCGTTTTTTCTGCTTTTTTACCTAAAGAGTTCCGCTTTCTAGGCCATTTATAAATGGAGACTACAACAGGTGTGCAAGAGAGATATCTGCCTCCATTCCAAAAGTTAGAAAAGCTTTTCCTTTTGGCTTTACAAGAGACCACTCCCCCTACAAGTTTTTGAAAATTTGTTTTGTATTATTGATGTTGACATTTTTGGTAACAAACTGCTAATTCTGACAGTTAGATGTGTTGCCACCTTATCAAAAATGCCTTCAGAAATATTACTATCCCCTGGATTAAAAAAAAAGAAGAAAAAAAAAAAAGCTAGGCTGGGAAACTGGTAGAATTAAAGTTATGAATACACTTACTTCAGTTCCCTGTGCAGGTGTATTAGGACAATTTTTAAATGGCATTTTGCATTTTGATTTTCTTTTGAACAGGTACACTACTTCATTTATATATAAAATTATAATGTTTACTTCAGGAAAAAATATTCCATTATTCAGTTAATGCTTTCCTTCATTACTTACACTTTGTCAACATGTCATATTTATTGTACATTATGTAAAGACTGCTCTGAATACAAAATAGTTAATTCCTTAATAAGATCAGCATGGCAGTTGTCATGCAAGTGCTGGAGTACTCCATGAGCATTAATAACTTTGTAATAAACATAAACATTAATATACACATTACTTACAAGGCTAAGTGATAGTCTATTTTACAAATAACAAGGAAACAGCAAAATTAAATGCAAAACCATCCTCCAAATTTGGTTAATGAATTTGAACTGTACAAAATTTGCTCTTTGACATTACTTAGCTTTGTATATGGTTTTCTGTGTTCATAGTGGAGCTTCTGTTGATTCTAGTTGCTCTCCTGTTGCATTGCAGTTTCTCAGAAATCAAAATCTCAAGTATCAAGTGCACTGTATGTGCCCTGAAGACAGGACGTAACAAAAGAAATGATATTATATATTAAATTTTCACTGGTACAAACTACTGCTGATGACTGTACAGCTCACTGTAATCATTTTCCCAGTCATGGGCAGCTATTGATAAAATTCATAACATCTCACTGATCATTTGCTCAGGTAGCTGATGCTATGAAAGAGCTGAAATGTTTTTGTAAAAGTCCTGGAAATGCTCGCTAGCATGGAGGGACCAGGACTTTATTATATGTCTTCTTTTCTTCAGTTTCTGTCTGTCACATGATTTGGGCTACCATTAATTGCTCTGGTATCACATGCAGATGATCCAGTTGTCAGAAGTCAGTAGTTCAGTGCTTATACTTGAGGACCCTCTCAAAATTTAATAGTTGACAGTTATGACTGTGTACTGTGGAGTTTCTCTATTCTCCTGGAGAACACAGAAATTTTCTTGGGAGTCTTGGGATAATTTGAACAGTGCAGTTTTAATGTTGCTAGTCTTTTGAAACTCCTACAGACTGTCTTGGAATTCTCACTTTGACCAGGATATTAACATCTTTTATTTTCAAACCCTATGTTGCATTGTATCTACAGGAAAGGGATCACTAGACTTCAGTTTTTATTAAGTGTCAGCATTATTTGTAGATTCAAGTTTGAACTAAGACTATGACTTGAATTAAAAATATTGAACTACATTTTCTTTCATTGCTTAGAAATGAAACACACCATTTTAAGTGTGAATGGGAGATTGCATAAAAAATATACTCATTTCTGTGTTTTTCATTGCCAGGTGGGTGACAATGCTTGTCACCCTTTATCACCTGCATCCCTTTAATGACTAGAATCAGAATGTAGTGTTTTAATGAATTTTCGTATGCTTGTTTATTTTTTAACAGACTTTTATAAAATACTGAATATAAAATGCCAGTAGATGGCTAAAGTACAAAAGCTCTACCACAGGCAGACAAAAATAATATTTGTCTATCCTAAAATTAAGAAAAAATAAAAAATTGCTGTGTATTTTGCAAGGATGGTATGTGGGTTTTTTAGTCATTAGAGAACTACTGGGGCATTTAAACTTAATTTTCTTTCCTTCATTGATACAACTTTTGATATAACTTTTAAAACATGTTATAAAATGTTACAGGTTATTCAGTCTTTTTATTTTTGTGCTTTTCACTCGTGCTTGTCTTTTTATGGTGTGGATTTTTTCCAGCTCAAGCTATATATTTTGTTTTGTCTGACTCAGAGTAGTTGTTCCAGATTTGTTCTGTTCTACTCTTGACCATTTGTAGTGCTGTGAAGAAAAGTCAGGTGAGAACTAAAAGACTGGACAACTGCTTAATGGTGCTTAATTATTTTAATGCTTATGGTGGTGTAAAATTCCTTAAACATCTTCATTGCTCTGCAAGTATTATGATAGTATATTAGTGCCAGTATTTATAATGTATAGATGTAGTATATATAAAAAGAATCATATTCTTCATGCATGGCTATGACATTTGTGGTGACAACTTCAGCCCAGATACCTACAAGAAGTTAGGTGGGAGAAACCAAAGCAGAATTTTTTACATTGCATAAATTTTCATGTAACTGCATTAGACAAACAGAATAAAAATGTGTTTATGGCTTTGAAATCTAAGATTTTGAAATCTTAAGGTGATTCTTACAGGAAGCAGGAAATCTATAGGAGTGAATTGAACTCATACTGCAAACAGGATTGATCCAGATACTGTGTGTTAAGCAGATAATTTATGATGAATAAAATTGTTAGGTTAGTTAAAAAAAAAAAAAAAAAAGATTATTTTGATGTGTCCAAAACTATTACAAGTGTTTGTGCGTCACAAATACATTTTTAATTAGTTAACTTAGTGAAACATGCCAGCATCACATTTAGGTTCACTTTTGTGTTAATGGTTCCTTGAAAAGCTACAGTGTTAAGACACATTATGCATTTACCATGTAAGTCATTTATAGTGCCGTATTTATCATTTGCTGTGTAACATAATGCAGATAATTACAAAACTCTGATGGATAATTTATAGATAATTTTTTGGTCTTTGTGTCATAAATAGGTTATTACATTAAAAAAATAAAAAGAACATCGAACTCACGGCAAGGACTCGAGAATTAGAAAATACTAAAATTTGAGCTGTTTTAGTACCTCTAGTTCAGCATCTTTATGTGCTTCTCTGCTGGAAAGCATCTATTCCTGTAGGAAATTCTCTGCTTAGTGAAGAGTGGGGTTTGTGTGGAGTTATACCACTGAAAGTCTAGTGAGAGCTGCCGCTCATGGCAATCTGAGGTCATCTCAACAAATGAGGCTGTGATGGAGCGTTTCACTGCTGAAGAAAACAGGCTAGTCTGAGTAGCTCCAGCAGTCATTGAAGATAGTCTGTCAGAAATAGTGCCTCAAATACAGAGCTGTGAAATAGTGGTGAGAGGCGGAAGTAAACTTGTATATTTACAGCATTTTTCAACATTTATCGTTTAGGTTCTCAGGGAACATACGGTTTCAGATTTCATGTAGTCCACACTTTACAAGATCCTTTCTTGAATAAAAAGGTGCATTTATCATGGAATCTGAATGATTTGGATTCTGTTAATTATTTTACAATAGTAATAGTGTTTCCAAATCACCTGTGAAGTTTAGAGGCATTGCAGTGAAAATTACCAACTGTCTATTCACTTTGGAAGTTGATGTTTAAAGGACTAGGACATTATTTTTTAAGTAAGTTATTAATATTTCTATATTAATATATTAACAGCACAGTTTTAGTTGTAAATACTGAGAAAGTCTAAACCCACAACCCAAAAATCCTTTCAGTGCATCTCCTCTGGTTCTGTTCTTTGTATTGTGATTGTAGCAAAACTTTGTCATCCAAACCACCAATGTCCAGTTATTTTTTGCCTTTCCTTATCCTTTCTCTAAGGCGCTGCTTAGTTGGCAGAACATACTGGATGTTTCTGTTTTAATCCCTGAGTCCAGTGCCAATTTAACTCAGAAGAAGAAATGTTAGAAAACGCTAGGCCATCTCCTGCACATTTAGAAAGTCGCATGCTTAGCTCTTTCATTAGGAAAGAGTATGTGTTTGATCCACAGTGGGATCTTGTAGAGAATTTGTCTTTCTTCTTTATGGACGAAATCATTGAAGAATATAACAATGTTGATGAGAGGCTTAATTCAGCTGCTAACTAGCATGTGTGTAAACCGTGTCCTTGGTATCAGTGCAACAGATGCATGCTCTGAAGTACTACGGCTTCTCAGATAGCAGTTTTCTTTTACTCTCTTTTTCTCTTTCTCTCTTTCTGTCTTTTCTCCAGACATTACAGAATTCCCTTGGATGGACTGAGTTTTGTGAATAATGCCAGCCTTTTCTAAATTCTTTCAGAAAAGCTGAAAACAAACGAAGTTCTAGGCAGTTGAAGACAGAGCTTCACAATGTAGAATGGTGACTTCTTAAAGCACACAAATTTTCAGATATGAGCATGTGGTAGAATCAGATTAAAATATTTTCATTTACCATACATCATCGCAGTTCCTATAGGAAATGTGCATTTTCTTTGCCCACTCTAAATTCATACTGAAACTAGCTTGCTTCGTTCTTACTTCATTACATTTTTTATTGATGGTTTCTCAGCTGCCAATCTGTGGTTCTGTCGACAACTTGGATATTTAGTGGGATGTGGGATGTGTAGCTTATACAGTCTCTATAAAATTTGACAGTGACAAAACCAGTTAATCAGTTTTCAGGAAATGATACAGGCCTTTGCAAGGCTAGAGGTGCACAGAGCACTCAAGTGTGGCAAGGGATATTCTACTCACAAACCTATTACAGGTTAACCTAATGTACTGGATCACCAACCGGATTAATGGTAAAACACAGTTAAAAGTGAACTGCCTTTGTAGGAGTGGTTAATCTAGTGATTTATGTGACAGACAGAAGCACTGAAGTTCATCAGAATGTAAGCATCAAACTCGTATGTTCCAATCTTTGCAACTATACAGTGGGCTGATTTTCAGTAATGTCTGTGATAAACTAAGTATAATTATAAAACTGAATGTGGGTATGGTCTGTTATTCAGATGACACATTAGTTATCATTAATAAAACTAATGCACAGTTTTGGTTATCCACCAAAATAAACAAAATGTGCCAGCCTGTGTATATTTACCAGAGTAGTATTTTTGATCTTAAGTGTATCTAGGTAGAGCCAGCCTTGAAGAGCTAATCTGCTGATTACATAAATGAAATATTACTTACATATTCAAACTACATCACCTTCTTTACTTCAAAAGTAATTTACCCAGGTATTAGGCTATTTCTAAAAGTTTAATTGTTAAGAATTAAATTATAAAAAATGAAAGCATTCCAATACAGTATTTAATATGCCTAAGACCAGTTTCTCAGCATATTTATCTCTGTAATCAAAACATCATTCATCATTCTGCTCATTTTGTTTTCTTAAAAAGTTTGAATATAGCAATAAATTTTGCAATCTCAATGAGCTATGTAATAATTATGCACTGTAGCTCACCTTTAAATTAAGAAGATAATACTTGTTCTAAATTAAGAATAGGGGAAAAAAAAGTAGGTTTAGTTTTGTTTCACTTTTTTCCTTCATTGAGATTTTAATTTCAGAGTCTTGCCTCGTTATGGATGCTGTTATTACCAAAGTGACTGTTAGGGCAGCGTTTTGTTCATCTATTTACATTTGAAAATATCAACTTATTTACAGCAATCTGCATGTCATGATAATAGAATAATAGAATCATAGAACACTTAGGGTTGGAAAGGACCTTAAGATCATCTAGTTCCAACCCCCCTGCCATGAGCAGGGACACCACACACTAAACTCTGTCG
>NW_009934133.1:30080-114951 GCF_000696875.1 Nestor notabilis | reverse complement strand
AGCAGAGTAGAGGGGCAGGATCACCTCCTTTGACCTGCTGGTCACGCTTCTTTTGATACAGCCCAGGATATGGTTGGCTTTCTGGGCTACAAGCGCACGCTGCCTGCTCATGTTGCGTTTCTCATCAACCACCACCCACAAGTCCTCCACAGGGCTGCTTTGAATCTCTTTTCCACCCAGCCTGTAGCTGTGCCTGGGGTTGTGCCAACCCGGGTGTAGGACCTTGCACTTGTCTTGGTTAAACTTCATGAGGCTGGCATCAGCCCACCTCACAAGTGTGTCAAGGTCTCTCTGGGTGGCATCCCTTCCCTTCAGCGTATCAACCGAGTCACACAGCTTGTCGTCGGCAAACTTGCTGAGGGTTCACTCAATTCCATTGTCCATGTTACCGACAAAGATGGTGAACAACACAGTTCCCAACACCAATCCCTGAGGGACACCACTCGTTACTGGTCTCTAAGTGGACATTGAACTGCTGACCACAACTTTTTGTGTACGGCCATCCAACCAGTTCTTTATCCACTGAGTGGTCCATCAATCAAATTGATGTCTCTCCAATTTAGAGACAAGGAGGTTGTGTGGGACAGTGTCGAATGCTTTGCATAAGTCCAGGTAGATGACGTCAACTGCTCTGCCATTGTCCATCAGTCCCGTAGCCCCATCATAGAAGGCCACCAAATTGGCGAGGCAGGATTTCCCTTTAGTGAAACCATGCTGGCTATCACCAACCACCTCGCTGGTTTTCACATGCCTCAGCATTCTTTCCAGGAGAATCTGCTCCATGATCCTGGTGGTCACAGAGGTGAGACTGACTGGTCTGTAGTTTCCTGGGTCTTCCACCTTCCCCTTCTTGAAAATGGAGGTTACATTTCCCTTCTTACAGTCATCTGGAACTTCACTTGACTGCTATGACATCTCAAAGTAAATGTAAAAGCAAGTTTCTGGTACATGTGGTTTGTATGATCTGAGCCAGAGATGATGATAAATAGAGCCAGAGTAGCCAGCAGGACCTCATTTACCCAACATTTTTTCAAATTTCATACTTGTGTAACTCAGTTGATTTAAGCTGAGTTACATCCATGAGTAAAAGTGTATTTGCTTGTTCTCAGTTTTTCTTCTTCACACTGTAGTTGGAACATATTTATTTCCAAAATATGTGCGCACTTGGGATATACTCAAAGGGTATGCCAGTCATACACTCTCAGTTTCTCTCCTTATCACCTATATCTCCTGTGTTGTGCCTTCTGCCAGGAACCTTACATGTGTTACTTAAACCTTTATATTGTTTTTCTCAAAAACCACTATATCTTTATCAGTGCTTGGCAGCTTCAACATCAGGCAGAAACTGAGCAATTTGACACCTCACTGAAGTCATAAAGTATATATACGTATAGAGTACTTTTCAAGGTAGTACATAAACGGCCACAGCTTCTTCTGTAGAATGCGGACGTGCGTGAAAAGTCAGCTCCAGGTTGCAGTACATCTGAGATGAGGGCCAGTGGTTTGCAAGCCACTTAGGCACTTCAGAAAAATATCATGCTCTGTCTTCTTGAAATTGTCATCTGTTTATTCATAAATTAATGCCTTCAAGAACATCTTGTATCCAGATGTCTGTTCGCCATTTGCTATGAAAATAATGTAGATTATCTAGTCTGTCAAATTGCTTCTGGCTGTTTTGAATAAATTTATCATTTATTTATGTAGAATTCTCAGTTTCTTTCTTTTGTCTTGAGTCATTACGTAAAAGCAAATTTCTGGATGTTGAAACCAGTGTTTACACATCCATCCATCCATTCGCACACATGCACATGTATACATATGAAAATGAAAAGTGGTTGCAACTAAACTGGAGAGCCAATAAAATGAATTCTGAAGTTCTGCAATGTTTTGGTATGGAAGAAAATTTCATTTCAGAATTGGTGAAGGTATGTTTGCAGCTTAGAATCAAAGATAAGAAATTATTGCTGGTTTTAATACCATTTGATGGGGAAGTTAATGTGGTCTTCAAACAGCTTCATTGACTTAAAATAATTTTAGACATTAATCCATTCCTAAAGGATGAGCGTAGCTGCCTTGAATGTGGATGCATGTAGTTTCGTTCTGCTACCTCATTTTAATACGCCTGTGCTACTGTAAAGGCTTTTGGAGATTTTGCTTTCGGATGTGAGAGAGAAAGGTAACAACTTTCCTTTAGAACTAGTTTAATTATTTATAAAATCAGCTAAGATGATATGCTACCTAAATTAAGCTGTTTGATAATATGTACAAATAAAATTAATTTACCATTTTATTTCCTTTCTGAGAAAATGAAAGAAACTTACGGAATCATTTAAGTCATGGAACTGAAGACAGAACACACAGACTTTCTATAGAAGCATTGTCTCAATTACATGTTTTTCCGTTGTTCACACCCCTGATTTAACCACTTTCTCTTCTGGATTCCACATATTAAGCACAGTTACACCCAGTGTTTATGTGCTGTTTGGGTGGTGATGCTAGCTGGGAGCTATGAATTCTGTCAAACCACAGCTTTGGACTTGAATGATGTATGTAATTATTTCTCCTGTCTGGTATGAACTCAAGACTTCAAGAGGTCTTCTAGGCTCATGCTTATGGATACACGGTGGTCCTGCATCAGAAGTTACATTCCGTTTTCACAGAAGTTGCATTTTGCCATCAAGGAGCGTACTTCTGTAATACTGACTTACCTTTGAAACCCTGTTGACCTGTTTTCATCATGAAGTTACAACTTGCATAATTTTACTTTTCTGAAACTTTTTGAGAACTTTGATATAGACATTTGTCAGAAAGTATTTATAGGAGGAAACAATATACTATATCTGTACCTCAGCCAAAATTGATAATTAATATTAGGACCAACATAATGATTCTCTTTTTATACTTCAAGAAAACCAGTTTATATCCACATAAAGATTTTTGAAGAAATTCCAGTTTAAAACACCTGACTGTGTGGAATGCATATCACAAACCGAATTGGAACATTAAGTGAATTAATTAGTTCCTCATCCAACTGTACTGAAGATTCTCTGGTTTTAGACTAGTCTTGAATAAATTTAATCTCTGAATATATTCAGCTTTGTGAAGAAGGCCACTGTGAGCTAACTTAATTAGCGAGAATATAAACAGAATGTGATGTATATCTGAATACCTTAGCATCAGTTTCCAATTCTGTTTTCTTTATTTAGTATACTTCCTGTAACTGTCTTTTCTGTTGTAATTCTAATACTGGGCACTCTTCCTTTCAGAATCAGTGATTGTTCTGTGAAATAAAATTAATACAGATATAGTAATAATGATTAATGAAAACTTGAGCTTGCAGTTATAAAGAATCTTTTACACAAGTAGGTTAAATAAATTCTGAGCAAAATGAGGTAGTTTCTCATGTTGCTAACATAATTTCATACTTAACTCCTTGTATTTAGAATCTACCCAAAGGCATTATATTTTGACTGGACTTCAACAGACTCCCAAAGTAATTTACAATAAAATGCAACCCTCAACAGTATTGGTCAGTTCATACATAGGTCTCTTTAGTCATGTCAGCCTCTGACATACCTAGTAGATTTTAGTCTGAGTGATTCTCTTCTTGGTCCCTGTCATATCTCTGTTAAGGTCCTCTGACATAGTCTGATTCCCTACTTTTTCTATGACCTGTTCTGTACGTACTTGAGATCTTTTCACCTTTTTGCACTAAACCTTAAGTTGCCTATGCTATCCACCAATCTGTTACTGCCAGCACAGTCCACCACAGCCTTGGCAACAACAGATAATGAGAAAAGGATGTGAATGTTGAAAGGTATGCATGAAGGGGACACCCAAAATTGTCTGAGGGGGTGTTTGCCTGAAACTGTTAATGTGACAGAGTAAAACAAGCTTCAAATTGCTTAAGTGGTAACAAGGGAACTATGAAGAGAGTTTTGAAATAAAGGAGTCAGCTTTAAAAGAAAGATGTAAAAAGGAAGCCTGTAGAATGTGGAGAGTTACCTTGCAGTAGAAACAGCAACAGTCAAACTTCTTTTGACACTGCAAGAAGTCTCCCATCACAATGATATGGGATACAAATAGAGACACACCTTGGGTGTGCTTTCACACTGGCATGTGGATTAACAAACTGTAGGGAGGGGCACAGCTTCACACTAAGCTAGAGCCCTTCTCTCTCTCCCACAAGGTTTGTGTGAATAGGGTAACCTGCCCTCCCAGGAGAGAGGGTTGTGCTCGTGACCCAGCCTATGTCTGCATTCCTGTAACTCAGTGGGTGTGGGTGCCCTTAGAACTTTGAGGGATTGGTTACAGAATGGTATTAAGAAGTTAAATGATGTTTATCAACATTTTTAAGTGTCTAGTATTGTAATTTACCTGTTGTGTTATTAATCATGAATATAAAATGCACCGATTGCTAGTTAATTATTTTTCACGAATAAATCAGCTGCTTTGATCCCTATTTGAGCTATGTAAATTGAACAATTTTTCCCTGCATGAGTGACCAATTTTTTATATTCCGGTTCCATCCTAGCAGCAGTTGCAATACAGTTTGCACAGTTTAC
Organism: Nestor notabilis; assembly: GCF_000696875.1. Lineage (NCBI taxonomy): Eukaryota > Metazoa > Chordata > Aves > Psittaciformes > Psittacidae > Nestor > Nestor notabilis. Next base: position 110,386 of record NW_009934133.1, on the reverse strand, counting down.
CTTAGTCAAAGAAGCTAACCTTACATGTGAAACCAAGAGTTTTTAGTCTAATTACAGTCTCAGCAGTCTAATCAGAGAATTATTAGCCCAGTTACTACGATGCTAGCACAGTGCAAATTACTCAATTTTTAGAACTTATTCCTGATAATGCCAATTAAAACTAACAATTTTCCAGTATTTACCCCTTTATCTGTGTTGTGCTCAGCCTTCTACTGCTCTGCTAAGTCTTGAGGTCACTGGCTTGGGGAGGCAGGGAGAAGGAAGAGAGTTGATTAGAGGGAGTCATTAGCATCTGTAACTTTAATTGTGATTGGTTTGGGAGATGATAAAGTTTGTGTTTTCTTCCTGTCATTCTTTGGTATGCTTGGTGTCATTTTGATATGTTTGCTAACACAGAGTGCTTAGTTGTTCTTTTGTCATTGGTTTGTTCTTCCAGGTATATCCAGAGTCATTACATGTGGTATGTTTTATCTGCATTGGATTACTTGATTTTTGTTACCTTTGTTGTCCTTAACACTCGCTTTGCCCAGCTCTCAAGACTGCACTGCTTTGATGAGTGTAACTGACCACTAAATTGTTGCTCGTAGCCTTGGGGGATCTGGTATATCATTCTGTGCCATACTCTTGTATATGGTGTTTTTTTCCTTAGCATCATAGATTATTCATTCAGTATAGAATAACTGCTTCTTAGAATTCTACTTGTTGGAGTACAGATACATTAGAATCAGCATTACAACACAGTTGTACTTGGTCATATAGTTGCTGTAACAGGTAAAGAAGCTAAAAAAATAAATAGGTGGGCCAAGACAAGTCTAAAATTCTTGAAGCTTCAGTTGTTCTCTTAATACAAAGCCTGTGGCTTTTTACAGGTGATGGCAGCAACGTATTTACTGGGTTACAAGGAGAAACTGAACAGAGATCCTATATATTGTTATGTATGATTATCTTGTGATCACTTTGTAAGGTGACACTGTCAAATAGGGATCTAAATTTGATTATTCATATTTTTCATCTGCTCTCTCAGTACCCCCAACCCAGTGGAATGGGGGGAAGAGAACTGGAAAGGTAAAAGTGATATGGCTCATGTGTTGTTATAAAGAGTTTAATAGGTAAAGCAAAAGCTGAGCACACTAGCAAAGCAAACTAAGGAATTCATTCGCCACTTCCCATTGGCAGGCAGGTGTTCAGCCATCTCCCAGAAGGCAGGGCCCCATCATGTGTAACAGTTACTTGGCAAGACAAACGCCATCACTTTGAACAGCTGCCTTCTTCCTCCAGCTTTATATGCTGAGTGTGACATCATATGGTATGGAATATCCCTTGAGTCAGTTGGGGTCAGCTGTCCTGGCTGTGTTCCCTACAACTTCTTGAGTCCCCAGCTTATTCAGTGGTGGGGCTTTGAGGAGCAGAAAAGGCCTAGACTCTGTGTAAGCACTGCTCAGGAGTAACTAAAACATCCCTGAATTATCAACACTGTTTCCAGCACAAGTCCAAAACATAGCCCCATACCAGCTTCTATGAAAAAAATTAACTCTACCCCAGCCAAAACCAACACAGCAATTTAATGTTACAGTGGAAGTCACTAAACCAGGATGGTTTTGAGAATATTGTATTTGTGCTGAACAGCACAAAACTAAACTGGAATTTAAACACACTGCAGTAAACTACTTAAAAATCACATTCTCCCAGAATGTGAGAATCCATTCTCCCAGAAACTTATCTTCATAGAGATTTTTTGAGTATTTGTTAATAAATATGTAAAAAATATGTTAATAAATATGTAAAAAAACTACGTATTTTCAAATATGTAAAAACCTATGCAAGACCAAAATATTGAATTTAAAAGTATAGTTATATTTTGTTAGGTTCAGCTTGCAGATAATTCCATCTTCTATTCACTTCATTTTACATCCCTTGAAAGGGAAGTTTTCTTTGACGTCTCTGCCATGTTTTTTCCCCAACTCCCTCAAAGAAAAGAAGTTTATAAAAATCTGCGCTTCTTGATTTTTGCTGAACACACTAACAAAGAATGAAATTATATTTCAGGCTTTTCAGTGTCTTTCAAGAAAATAACAGATCAGATGAGTCAATTCACAAGGGAAAAGAACTAAATAGTATTTCCTTGACTTGCTCAGCAAAACCAATGTTATAGGTGAATCCTAAATCTTTCTGAGAGGAGACGTTCCACAATTTAGTGCACTTTTTATTTCCTACTTAAGAACTGCTGAACTAAAAATTGCTTCAAGCACTAATAAAGCTGTAATAGAAAATGTGTTACATATTTATTTATAAGAAACATGTTAATTTGCAATCTGTATAACCTGGAAGTGCAGCCAATTCCTTTATTTCTAAAAAATTAGGAAGGTAGTAACAATTACTGGGACTGATAGTCAAATAAGTTAGCAAAGAGAGTATGACTGTAAGAGTTAGTTACTCCTTTTATTAACTAAATATAGCAGTGGAAATAACAAATTTTTCCAATCTAATAGTCAATAATTAAATTAAATTTTTGTGTTTATAACATAGTTGACAATCTTCATCAATGTAGTGTTGACGCATCATACATTTAATTTTGAGGGGATGTGAGCAGTAGCTGGCTCAAGTAATTTCAATCTTTTTTTTCTTTTTTATAATGTAGTGATTATTCATTCCCTGTAGATAGACAAGTCATGTAGTTCAACAAGTTTAAGAATATCTGCCTATGCAGTTGTTTTTTCTGAACTTCACTTTAAAGTCGATGTCAATAACCTATGGCTTAGGTAACTCTTGTCTCACGTAAGTTATTTTTCTGTTCAGTTTACCCTTGCTTTGCTATAATCTGTCATAAACATAGTGTCATAACAGTATGACATGGATTCAACACTTCCTCTCAGATTCTCACATTCTCACATCATGCAGATTCAAGAACATAATTTTATCAGAGAGAAGTTGGCAGCAGCAACAGAAATACCGAGCTACTTAACCTGGGCAGAGATAGACAGGCATCAGTTGTTTTGTTTCATTTGGTTTTCTTCTTTAATTGAGATATGATCTTAATGAGTTTGGGTGTGTCTAAGTTGCTCAGCCTTCTTTGTCTTACAACATTAGTTTTAAGTCTTTCACAACATTAGTTTCCTCTATTTCACTGTCTCCATTGAGCTTACATAGAGGGGAGCTGCCACTCTCTGGGATATGCCCACATAGACATTTTCAAGTTCACTTATCTTAATACTTCAGGCAGAGAGTTCCTTCTGCTTGTGTGCTGAGCCGTAAAACCACATGGCTGCAATTAACCCAGCAATGAAATGAAGTACGGTATCTTGGACTCTGCAGTGCAATAACGGTGTGTGGTTTCTTTTGGATCAGAGCATGGTCAGAATGCACTACAAAAACTGTGTAAACATTCCGCTAGATGAACTGTGTGGTGTAAGGTGCTCAAATCCTCCACATCTGCTGACCATGCAGAACTCAAAAAGTTCACCAAAGGGGAAAAAAAGGGGCTGTACAGGATTCCATAATTGAAAACTTAACCTAGACTTTCTGGAAGCCCAGCAGATTTAACTGAACCAAACTGAACAAAAAAGGAGGGACAAGTTGTCTAGATGCCCATAATCCATGTGCTTAGGGGAAAGAAGTAATAGGTGAATGATAAAGCAAATACATTTTCTTTAAACTTTCCCGTGCTCTGCTGCCTACTTTCCTTCTTGTTCATTGTATTCAGGGCATTGAAATAAATCCTATATTGCTGCTGTCTGTTGAAGGCAGTCATTTTTCAGAGATTGATTATTTTTAGAAGCTATCCAAACATTTTGTATGACATTTATGTAATTATGGGGTTTTGTTTTTGCTCTCAATTTAAAATGAAAAGGCTAACTTTGTCCTTTACCAACTTTAATTAGTTTTATGATAAAAAAGGTTCCTAGCAGTAGGTAAATAAGAATAAACATTCATTATGAAATACATACCTCCTCTGTGCCCTCTTTTGGTAGCAGAAATTGCTGTCCTGAAGGCAACAATATATTTAAAAAAGCATCTGGGATTTAGGTTTTAATTACCAATCAGGAAAAAGACCTAAGAAAAGTATGACACACCAAAAAACTATCTTTGCTGGCTATAGTACTCAGGTGTTTACTAAATAGCTTCTATTAGAGTTCAAATGGACAGATGTAATATTTGATTTGATGGAGGTGCATTCAGGTGTCTGATTACTTATTTATCCAGTTTCATGTTCTCAGACTACATAAAACGTTAAGATTTTTGGTCTTGTTTTGTATAAGAGATGAAATAAAGCCAGAGCTGATTGCAGTTTCTAAATTGACCAGATGCCAATTATACTGAAGGTTTAGAAAAGGTAATGAATAGCTCATTGACTGTGTCTGTTTACTGTGCACTCTGCATTGATTTCTGGTTTGTTAGAAAATTTCATACATCAGCGCTGGAACTACTAGACATAGTGTTCTCAGAGGAACCCGAGAGTGCTATTGGTCAATAATTTAATCATATGCTGTACATACTCAGTTCAAATTAATCACTATGGACCAATTTCAATCCTGGTATAAGTGTGTAAAACAGCAGGACTTGTTTTTGATAAAAGCTTTATTGACATACTAGGATATCTTTTTAAGAGTTTGTGTCATACTTCTGTTTGAGTTTCTGAAAAATATGAAATCTTTTTCTCTGTTCTGTACGTTGCAATATTAGGTAGGTCTTTCATTTCAATTTATACTTAGTGATTTCAAGCTTACTTTTGGATTGGGGTGTTGAAATTTTAATATACTGAAAGCTTCCTGGAGACTTTTGCACATTAAAGACCACGAAAATCTCTCACAGGCTGGTTTTTAGGTGTTAAAGCTAAACTGATCACATTGACCCAACTAGATCTTAGAATGTGACAAAACACAAGATTACCTTCATACCTTTAGTAGATGTTAATCCCTAGAATTGTTCAGCTGATAGTCAGACAGGATTTCTTGAATCTGAGTTTCTTTGGTCAGAATACCTGCCTCCGATACTGTTTAAGAGATACCTTTCATTCCCACCATTGGAGACTGTTATAGCCATTTGATGTCTTTTAGAAAATCTTTATACTGTGCACTTTCTACTTACTGTTCAAACTATTTAGCCTTGCCACACATGATCTGCAGTGAACGTAGTATTCTACGTGAAGTCTTAAAAAAGGCTGTTATATGGCTGCTCTGTAATATGGTTTTCTGCGTATGAGAGTATTTATTAACCTTTACAGTATTGGGGAAAGAAAGTTCAGTATTTGTACAAGAATTAAGTAAGAACATCTCAAAAGTGTGTAATGGACAAGAGAAGATGGTAAAAGAATAGAAATATATAATGCATGAAGCTCATGTTTGTTCTAGCTTAGTCCTGTACTTTTTATCTAAAATAGTGGCCAAAAGTACAGCCGCTCCATGAATACTTTATTAAGAATGGAATGATTTTCTTTGAGGTGGCCCCTTTGCTTCCAGTCATCATCAGTGAGAGATTTTCAGAGGTGGAACATTCACCTGCACCATGCATAGTATTTTGTAACTTCTAACTGGGATGTGAAGTTTTTTAGTTTCAAGAGATTGTCCAGGAAAAGGGCTGATGTAACTGAAAAAGCACATTACCAGGACGAAGACCAGCAGGATCACAGTCACGTGAACAACTGCTCTGAAGAAACAATGTTCTCTTGTGTTTGATGACTCCTCTACCCTGAGGGGATGAGGATTGTCGTGTTCCTGTAAAGTTCACTATATGCAGCGAATCTAGATCCTGATCCTGCATTTGATTTGTAACAGTGTTTAGTTAGATATGTGCACTAAGCATTAATTTAATATCGTTCTTCGCGTTAGTTTTCCACCTTCTACCTTGACTTAACTTACAACTTCTGCTAAATGTATGCTAAGCTACAACAGTCTACTCATGTAAGCCAAACAAAGATTAAGACTTTTTATGGTGAAGTGCTCATGAGCAACATCAAATTTCCCTTATATACAATTATTTTATTATTTTTTTTTCCCATACATATTTTAAATGCTCTGTGTGATCTCTGTCCAGTACAGGTACTCAGCAAGATAAGGTTCAGAGTTCTCTACTGTCTAAGCTTTTAAAGATGTTTATACTTCTCACATGCATAATATACTGTGGCAATTTTGCAGAATTCTGTAAATCACTGCGTGCTTTTAATATTTATTAATTTCATGCTGTGCTGTTGTATTATCATGTGATAATAATTTCATACTCCTCTGCCCATTCTGCTTTCTTATCTATCTCTTACATTTATTCTGCTGGGACTATTTAGCCAAGTGAAAAGATGGCTCAGGGGGATCTCATTGATGTGTATATGTGTCTGAAGAGAGGGTGCAAAGAAGATGCAGCCAGGCGCTTTTCAGTGGTGTGTAGTGACCAGACCAGAGACAACTGAAACTTTCTTCCATTGGAAGGTGTATTTCTTATTAAGGCACATAACACTGAAAGTTACTAAAGGAATATAAATAATATCTGAAGGGGGCCTACAAGGATGCTGGGGAGGGACTTTTCATTAGGAACTCTAGTGGTAGGACAAGGGGTAATGGCTTTAAACTTAAACAGGAGAAGTTTAGGTTAGATATAAGGAAGAAGTTCTTCACAGTGAGGGTGGTGAGGCACTGGAATAGGTTGCCCAAGGAAGTTGTGAATGCTCCAACCCTGGAGGTGTTCAAGGCCAGGCTGGACAGAGCCTTGGGCGACAGAGTTTAGTGTGTGGTGTCCCTGCTCATGGCAGGGGGGTTGAAACTAGATGATCTTAAGGTCCTTTCCAACCCTAACTATTCTATGATTCTATGATAATATAAAGAATTATATGATTGCAGTCAGGGGAGAAAAGTAAGGGAATGATGTGTAACTGTACAGCTTACAGAAATGCCTAGAAATACTTAAAAAAAATAAAACAATAGAGAAAAAATGGTCAGAACACCTAAATCAAACTAGAAGGAGTGGAAAATAATACTACAAAGTTGAGGGAAAACAGAGAAGCCTATAGTTAACAGACCTCACAGAAGACAATGAAGTGTATGCTATAAGGAAGCCACAGCAGTTACGCAATTTATAAATATGATGTAGAATCCAAAAACAAAATAGGCCCTGAAAACACAGTGAAATAGTTAGAGAAGTGTTCAAACTGTTCAATAGGCCAGAACTAAGAGTGTTCATAATAGGCTATGTAATATTTATAGAGATACGGTTGCTATTTTTTCTGAAAAGTTACAACTAAGAAATCATTGGTCCCTTATTCTTTCTAACTAATTACTACTAGTATGATGCCTAGATCTTTTGAGAATTTCCAGTATTATGTCTGAAAATACTAAAGTATTAGAAATTCTCCTTTATCCATTTTTTCTCAGTGGGTATATTAACAATATAGTCAGTATTTCCCATTTTTATCATAAATTCAGTAAGCAGAGATGCTCTGTTCTATAATCACCTGAATTCAGTCACTTTCCTTATTTATTCGGGGTCAAGTTTACGTGTGGGAGGTAAGAGAGTTTTGCTTACTTTCCCTCTACATGTGTGGCACCCATTCAGGTAAGAATTGCATATGTCTCCCTTCCTGGTAGGCTTTTGGATGGTTCCTTAATAGTTCTTTTTTTTTGTGTATGCCTACCATGTGTATATGCTTAAAAAAGTCTGTTACTGAATTCTCCTTAAAATATTTACAGTGTGATCATTTTCATTTTTCCATCAGCCTGATTTGCAATAATATCTCCATTTGTACTTATAGTGCAATGTAATCTATCTTACAGGAAGGACTGTGTACTTTCTCAACTTTTTTCCATCCAGTCACAATGATTTCTTTTTTTTCCCTTCACTTGGGTTAGTAGCAATAATAATAGTAAAATAATAATAAAATCAAGTAAAAAAATGTAGAAAGTTATCACCAGCTTAAAAGGCCTGAATTAATTAAGCTTTCTCAGGTTCTTGTGCAAAATCAAGTGTGTCAGAAGATATTCCTCATACAGATAAAAGACCAAACAACAAAGAGATACATCCTCTTACAGCTTTCAGCCTTTAAGTTTCAAAAGTTTGTTCAAAGTACTGGTTGACTAGACTGTCATTCTTTCTTCCATTCCAGTTTGTAGTATGCCTTTTTGGTGTTGAAAATATCTGAAAGCTTTTTATTTCTGCCATTTATTTTTTTGAGGCATGTTCATAGTCTTCATTCAGTTCAGAGCTTACACTGGCAACCTTCTGCTAGCATGTGGAGTTATTTCAGTTGGCAGTAGCTTTTTCATGCAGTATGGCAGCTTCCACTCAGGGTTTTTGCCAAGTGGAGTGCCGAGTGAATCACCAAGTGAGAACAGCCATCACTCACCGCTGGCTTGGTCCTCACTAGTGACAGAGGGGGTACTTTCAGATGGCTCACTGGTTGTTCTTAAAGGCAAGGGGATCTTTATGCTGAGGGCAAATAGCTTTTTTGGATTATCGTAGCAGTGCAGAAGAAAAACAATGAGTTGTTATGTCACGGGAAGAGAGACTTTAATACAAATTAACTCTATGGCTTTAATAAAAAGGCAGAACTGTGGTTAGGTAAGATTTAAACAGACTTTATATATGTCCATGGGAAAGTCCTTCACATAGTTTTTCTTGTGGTGGTCTTTCTTTTGATATTTCTTGATTTTATGACATTCCCCAATCATCTTGGGTCAGAACATTCTTTCTGGTGTTTTTTCTTTTCTCTAATTTCTTATTCTTTCTGTCACTCTTAAAATCTTAGGTGCTGTCCTGGGTTCAGCTACAGCAGTCATTTTTTCTCCTTCTTAGCTGGTGCAGTGCTGTGTTTTTGACTTTCAGTCTGGGAACAATGCTGATAACACCGATGTTTTTAGTTGTCGCTAAGTAATGTTTACTCCGACCAAGGACTTTCTCAGTCTAATGCTCTGCCAAGGGAGGAGAAGAAGCCAGGAGGAAGAAGAGACAGGGCACTTGTCCCAAACTAGCCAAAGGGGTGTTTCATACCACAGCACGTCATGCCCAGTATATAAACTGGGGGGAGTCACCTGGAAGGCCCAGACCGCTGCCCGGGTTGGGCTGGATATCGGTTGGTGGGTGGTGAGCAATTGTATCCTCTCCCCTTGTTATTTCCCTTATCACTATTATTGGTGGTAGCAGTAGTGGTTTGTATTATACCTTAGTTACTGGAGTGCTGTTATCTCAACCCGTGGGAGTTACATTTCTTCGATTCTCCTCCCCATCCCTCTGGGAGCGGGGGGAGGAAGAATAGGGGGAGTGAGCGAGTGGCTGCGTGGTTCCCAGTTACCGGCTGGGCTTAAACCATGGCAGGTGCACTTCAGAAATAATTTCTTATGTGTAATGTGGGTCATTGCGACATCTGTCACAGACAGACCCTCATTTCACCTTCCCACCTACTTGTTGTAGTCTTCTAGCTTTCAAAATCTTGTTTTCTATCCTCCTGAGTGAGGCTTAATGCCTTTAACATATTTTATGTTACAGTGGCAACGTTTCTTACTTTCTGTTTTCCAGTTTATTTGGTCAAATGACAGTTTATAATAACGAGAGATTATAATACTACCTGAATAAGTGTCTTCCATTGAGTATGCAAAATGGATTTGCAATTTATTATGTGCTGCAAAAAAATGTTAAGGAATCTGCACCTACAACATAAAGGTTTTGCAGTTAGGGATTTGCATAACTGTTTTAATGTTTGCTTTGATGCTGATAATACTTTTAAATTAAGAATGACAATGAAGAATGTACAGAAAAACAGAACTCTGGAAGATCTTCCAGGAATTGGAACTGAGGATTTTCTATGCATAGTCTGGAAATATATGTGAACACAACTATTTCTATGCTTTTTGGACACAAGTCCGCTTGATTTACTTGTAAAAAAAATTTCATCAGATATTTTTTCTTCCCATTTCTCATGCATGTAGCAGGCAACACATTCTACAGAAATGAGAACTGACACGCATAAAGGACAAGTATTTCCACTGCATTATACAGGATTGGACTAGGTATATGACAGACGAGTAAATAGACCAAGTAGTCTTGAAATACATTATCTTGATGTAAATATTCATATTTTTTGTCTTAGCTTGTTATGCATTTCTGTATGCATTAAAGCACAGAGTTTTTAAGGTGTCCCAATTTTGCCTCAGTAATCAGAGGTTTAATTTATTATTTTAGATCTCGTTCCTTCAGGATCTTGATATTTTTGTCTTTGTGTAGGTCAAAACATATATTTATAGACATCACTTTGGGCAGTACTATTCCCAATTAATCAGAGAGGTTTACATTTAGTTTATGACAGCTTCTCTTAACAGATAATTTTTAGAAGGTAAGAATTACATGAAAATGGGAAGAACATTGGGATAATCCTGCCTAACTTACTTTAATTCAATTAAAATATTAGTATTTCATTCTGTCAGCATAATTCCTCTTTAAAAATAAATCTTTGCATGAATTCATATCACATGGTAGTAGAAGGAAGATTTTCTAAAATGACACATGAAAAATACCACATGAGAAATCTGGTCTCTCTAATTACCAATGCATGTTACTACAACATTTTCATCAGTGACAGTTTTCTTCAGTGAAACTTACGAGGGAATCCAGGTGCATTTTCCTTGAATATTGCAATGAAATGAGGTAGTGCAATATAAAAATTAAACAAATCGTTACCTATTTGGTCATTAATTGGGTATTTCTCTTACAATCAAGCCATTCTCATTTGTTGAAATGCCAGTTCTTAATGTATCTTATAATGTCTGCTGGAGGATGAAATTACTTACAAGAGAGGGCCCTCAGAGATGGATCAATGTATTTATATTAATGTAAATTACTCCTGATTAATGAGTGCTGTAACCAATAAGGAATTAAATCCTTACTGTATTCCATTTTTGGAACCTAACCTTCCTGTCAATTTAGCAAGTTAGTAGGAAGATTAATTTGTCAAGTACAGAAAATAGGAATATTTAAAGACTTACCAATATTCTTTTTTTCCCATGAAAGGAAGTATTATTTTGGAGCAGAAAGTAAAATTGAAGTTAAGGAATATACTTAGTTTTTACAAAATAATTCATATGATAGTGCTTATCCATGTCACTTGAATAAATAAGTATTTATGATAAACTGAAATGCATGTAAGATTTTCATTGGTACTTGTGTGTGATACATTTGCTGTGATTCTAGAACAGTGTGAGCTCATGGAAATAGTCATGTAGTATTTGACAGCTGTGTGTATAATTTCAAAACCATAGAAAATTACAAAGTTCTGGACACTCAAATAAAAAGGTGGGGTGGGGGGGGGAGGTCTGTATGTCTAGTTAGGTTTTCACAGAATTCTTTGCTGCATGAACAAAGAAAGCACATCCTGTTGTTGTTGGGAGTATTTGTGTATACCAGTGCACTGACAGTGTAGTTGATGCTTGTGTACTTGGACTGAAACCAGATGGAAACTGTGCTAAACCGTATGCTTCAGGAAGAACAAAGACTGAAAAAGCAAGTAGGAATACTATGAAAAAGCAGAGGAGACTTAGTACCTGTCATGAAAGAAGTAGTTTGACAACCACTTTTTAGCCATCAGGCTTAGGAACCAAGTCCTAATGCTTCTGAATGGAAATACTCCTGCTCATACTATAGGTTTGCCAGATGAGAGAATACGCTGTGCATACTCCTTTGGGTATAGTTCTGGGCCAAATGCAATATTATTCTGAAACTCTCAAAGTAATCCAGATAATGATTTCCTTATCTGATGGCTTTTTCTTGATTAAAACAGAGGGAAAAAATTGAGGTGTGTATTGTCAGTGTGATAATGTGGGTTAAATTCTGCATTTAAGGGTTTAGAAAACCCATATCCTTGGAGGGTGAGGCATGTATTCTGTTACACATACACATCCATCATTTTCACTAACAAATTATTTTCGTCAGAATACTGAATAGATATGAGTCATAAGACACAGACAGGTAAAGCTGTGTTATGTGGTGTATGTTACATTTGCCAAGAATGAGTACCTTGGCAAAAGACAGTGCTTGATTCATCAGTAGGCAAGCTTTTCAGTCTATCAGTTTGAGGAGTGATACCAATTTGTTCATAAATACTCTGAGAAGTCTCTTTCCTATACAGCTTTTCCAAGTTTTTACTAGTTTTTATTTCAGGAGGGAATTTCACACATACACTTCTGAATTGTTCTCTCTGTTTTCTGTTGAGGAAAATAATGCAAGTGCTGTGTAGTTTGAGCTGATATGGAAGTCAGTTGCCTGCTTGGTATATTGGTTTTTGGTTCACTTCAGAATTATTTTCATTCAGTACTACGACTGTAGATGCATAACCATATTACTGTTTTGCACCCACCACACAGTGCATATGTGGGTGAATAAAAACATTCTTAAAGCAGAAAACTATAGAAAAATAACAATTATTTTAGCTCTTTAGGCTGTTAAATTATTATAAGCTATTAAATTAAACTTCCTGTGCACATAGAATCATAGAATCATGGAATACTTAGGGTTGGAAAGGACCTTAAGATCATCTAGTTTCAACCCCCCTGCCATGAGCAGGGACACCACACACTAAACTCTGTCGCCCAAGGCTCTGTCCAGCCTGGCCTTGAACACCTCCAGGGTTGGAGCATTCACAGCTTCCTTGGGCAACCTATTCCAGTGCCTCACCGCCCTCACTGTGAAGAACTTCTTCCTTATATCTAACCTAAAGTTCCCCTGTTTAAGTTTAAAGCCGTTACCCCTTGTCCTACCACTAGAGTTCCTAATGAGGAGTCCCTCCCCAGCATCCTTGTAGGCCCCCTTCAGATATTGGAAGGCTGCTATGAGAGAGAGCCCAGAGATGATTGATATATACCTAGAGGTGCACAATAAAACTCTTGGAATATGGCTGTAGTGTGATCTTTTCTAGATATCCTTGTCTCAATTTTGCAGTTGAATTTATGATGCTTAGTTTTTATATAAATTTGCCAGTATAATTAATGTGCCTAATAATGCAAATAAAAAACTAGTCTTTTTTAAGGCAAAGGCTCAAATCTTTATCCTGCTGGTACAACTTTTTGTCTTTTAGCCATCGACTATCTAATGATGTTAAAAACCTTCATAACAATTGCATGCGTGTAATTTCATGCGTGTAGAAGGAGGAAACATTATAAGGTTGTTTTTATTAGGATGTGAATGAAAACCAGAGTGACTCTGGTTTATTACTTCAGTGTTCAGATCAGTACAATTTGTGTCTAGCTGTATCTTTTAGTAAATGGACAAGACATAGATAGGTAAGGGGCATTAGTTCATATACATACATGTGAATATATCTTACTAAGTATGCAAACTAATAAGGTAAGGAAGGAAGCAGAAGCTAAGGTTTTTGAATGCCTTTCAATTGTATTAGGAAAGGGTCTGTATGGAAGAAAGCCTCTGATCCTCAGACACCCAGGGACAAAAAAGCCTGCAAATAAAAAAAAAATGCAAAAAAGCATCTGACAAGGGAACTTGCGATATGTACATTTTCATTTAGGTAGTTATGGTACTACTTGCCAAAAATCTCATTAATGTTTTGTTAAATAAACCTTTGAATTGGTAGGTGTCTTGAAGCTGATTGGGCTGAAAGAGGGTGCAGAGGTGTTCAGAAATTCATCTTCATTAACAACATAGAGCAAAGCATCTTTTCCTGTTTTATTTTTCAGTTGACTTCTCAGTAAAGGTCAGAGAAAGGTATTTTGAAACTTCTACTTCTCTTTGACACTTACATGGGCTTGTTTTACTCCTAGTATTTATTTATGTATTTATAAGTAGGGTTGTCTGTGTCGTTTAAATGTGCTCCAATGTCAGCTTAGAAATAACTAAAGCAATACTTCCAGTGAAGACACAATTATATATTCTAACTTTTCATGTGAACACTTTACTTCTTAGGAGGCCACAAACTGTATTTAAAACTCTACTTACTGCTAATTTCATCCTTTTGTGTCTTACTGTAAAAATATTTACATAATACTTTGCCTTAACAGTGGTTTTTTTGATCCTTTTATACAGAATCATTGAAAGCTGTAGTTTTTCAGGGGCATAAGGAGTAACCTGTCAAAACCAAAGAGCAAAATCTTTGGACCAAGGCAGCAGAAATAAATTCGAAGTTAGTTCCATAACTGAAATGAATGCTTCTGAAACATGAAAACTCTCACTAGGTTTCATATGTCATTTTGACTAAAAGTCCTATATCCTATAGTCAGAAGTGCTGAGCATTTATAACTGAAACTGCAGAATTAAATATGCAAACTGCCCAATTTAGTGATGATCAGTCTTTCTTCCTTTTTTCAGTAGTATTCTGGTTCTTTAGTTATCTGATAGATGGTTTTATCTTTAGTTAAAATTGCAAGTAGTAACTTAAGGTGGCACTAACCGTTGTTTTCAGATCCATGCCAGGACCTGAACTGATGTGGTTTCACAGGCCATAACAAGACTTTTGCACTGGAAAACACATCTCTTGCAAGTCAATAAATTAAGCAGATCTATATGGCGAACTGGAATGAGTTACACAGAAAAGTGATGAAATCTCCCTCCTTGGAGATACTCAAAGGCGGCCTGGACACGGTTGTGGGCAACGTTCTCGAGGTGTCCCTCGCTGAGCTGTAATGACCTCCACAGGTCCCTGCCAGTCTTAGATATGCTGTTAGTCTGTGGTTAAGTATTTGCATCTAGTCAATATATATGTTTGGGTTTTTTTACCATGTACTGGTGGTGAACTTAGACCTCTAGTATGTTACTTGATTTCAGAATCTTGTATCATTCTTTGAGCTCCTTCAATATTATCACTCGGTCTCTTGCTTCACTGCCCCTTCTTCAGATTCACAGCCATGGAGCTTCCCATATAGTATGAAGGAATATTTTTAGGAAAGAGCTGGGGATTTCATCACTGGAGGAATTTGTGAGCATTGCTGTGCTGCTGCAGTATATGACTGCTGGAAGCACCAGCCTCAACTTTGAGGTTGCAAGCTAATCAAGAAATTTTCACAGTGCTTATATTACTAGTAAAACGTGTATGATCCCTATCTCAGATGGCTTAAAAGTTCCCAGGACTAAGCATGAGAAACAAGTAAAATAAAATAACATAGGAATGCTATTTTTAAAGTAGTATTATAAAACCTTAGATTTGTGACAAATGTGTGATTTGAATTCGGGCCCTGAACTACTTACCTGTTTACATAGCAAGGCCTCTACATCAACTCCTGAACGTTTGAACATGAGTTTGTAAACAAGCAGACTTGATAATTTTTAGGCAACTGATCTCAGTTACTCCTCTCATATGTGAAACTTTCTCAGGCTGTACAAGTCTAGTTTGGCACAAGCAAGCCAGTATTTAAAATCAAAAAGACTTGACACACCTCTTCAGTCCAGAATGTGGGTTGGCTAGTTTGAATTACTCCACTGCTGAGAGGCAGCTTATGCCTTCTGCTATGGAAGACTATAGTTATTGCCACACAACAGTAGTACATCAATCTTTATTCTAGGTGTTAGTATTTAATGCCTGTAGTGGGGCTATTTAGAGACACCTTAAGCAGTATATAAACAGTATACTTACAATCTGAGGTTCTGCTGCAGCAGTTACAAATAAATAAATGTTTATGGGACTCAGTGGAGCTACATACCCAGTCTTCTGTAGGGCCTTTGATAGTGTGAGGACCTACAGATATTTTCATTGAGGGTCTGACCTCAGTGCTGGAGACTCCATGGTAGCCCCTGGGAAAACAAAAAGAATAAGCAGGAATAAGCAGTCTAGTATAAACAACATTTAAAGTTCAAATCAGTGGCCTGAAATTTTCCCACAAACCTTGAGACAGTAGTGAGGCTTGAGTACTGGAGACTACATCCCAATTTAGAATGAATGCATACAAAATCACAAAGTTTGTATGTTCTGCTTTCATGTATTTTTTATATAGGTTGATGTAATTAAGCTTCACAGGAAGTAATTTTGCCTATCATTCATCACTGACGAGATAATAATGACAAGAATTGTCATTATTATGTAGTAAAAGTCTAAAAGATGACTGACATGCTTATCTGAGCAAGAAAATATAATTTTATTAGGTTGTATTTGTTATCTGGCAAGTTGTTGGGCTGGCAAGAGAGGGGACAACAGTAAAATCCTGATTGAGCATTGCCTACATGTAATCTGTTTTTTCAGTGCATCGAGTGTCATTAGTGGTTTTGTGTATAATCTAGGAAAGGTTTTCAGATACTATCAAATACGTCTGTTCTGTCTTGTAAGGTAGTATATAATTTTCTCCTGTTGCTCGTGTAGTTAATGAAGAAATCCATCTTTGCTCTGTTGAAAGCAATTTATCTTTCGTACATCCTGGTGTAATTCATTTGCTCACACTTTATTCAAGATTCCAGTCTCACTAGCATTGTGTCTTATCATAAATGCTTTACGTATTTGTATTTTAATTTTTTATTTTGTTACTAATTTATGGTATTGTTTTCTAGGTTAAGGTCAATATGTGCATCAGATCTTAAACATCTTTCTCCTCTCCTTAAATTACTGGATAAAATTTACTGGCTTTTCACTGTATACTAAGTAATAGAGAAGAAAAGGAGTAACAAGAATACAAAAGATGGTACATTTTTACCGATGATGTAAATTTTTTATAACTTTCTGGCATGGAAATCTATCTTTAGGGTAGGCAATTAAGTTGGCAGCAAATATTGAAGATTAAAAAAAATATTTTTATTTTTTAAATAAATCCTGGATCAGTCAAATTCCATGATAAGTAGCTAGAGTTTTATTTATATAATAGAGATTTAAACTGGACTGTTAATTATTTTACTATGCGTGATGGTATGCATTCATTCTTACAGAATTACCAACTGGGAGAACTTATTTTATTATTTCACAAAAAATTAGATTCAGTTTTCCAGAAGAAATGGCTGCTAAGTATCAGCGTGTTATCAGTAAACATGCTATCAGTGTGAAACTCTTGATTACCTATCATGGGCATAAATCTCTTTCCTTAGGCAAATGTTGAGGACTCACTGTCCTCGAATGACTAGACAGTGAACATAAACTGTCCAAAACATGGAAGTCATTGTGCCAAAGGACATTTTGTCACTTTGCTGAGTACATATAGTAGATTAACATACTGCATTTCAGAATTATTTCTGTAGGCCACACTTCTGGCACACTAACTGAAATGCTTGTTAATACATTTTTAATAAAGTATAAACTATTTTCAAGTCAGTTATCAATCCATCCAGATACATCCAGATTTAAATTCAGAAGTGCCTTTCATTTTGTGTAGATTTTTAAGAAATGTCTTACCCTCAGATAGAAATACAACACATTTCTTGTGTGTCTCTGTTAAAAGCACTACTTTAATTACTATGCACAAGTTAATAAACAAACCTACCATATGCTGCCAAATTATTCAAATGCCAGGAAAAGCTGAATAAAAACAGGGAGGCAAACTTTTAATTATGCTCTCGGAAAACCTTTGGCAAAGTAATATTCTTTACTTGGCATTCTGCTTCAGTGTGAAAGGACAGAAAATATAACCAAGCTAACAGATCAAGCGGTAATAGGAGAACTTTCTTTTAAGAAAGAAACCATTGAATTAGAGGTATTTTTATTTCTCCTCATTTAAATATCTTTATAAATATACAAAGCAAACGGTTAGACTTTGACTGTTATTTGCTGAGAAGACATAAATTTAGAGCTTGAGTGTAATAAAAGCAATTTTTTTTTATAAAAAAATTCTAAGAAACAGCGCACACGACTGAGCTGCAATCAAAATACATTCGAAAATAATTTGAATAAGATCTCAGTGATTCCCAAAATTATAAATTAATAACGCACTGAAAAATAATTTAAAAAAGGACGTCATTTTTAACAAAAAGGGTTAATTATCCCCAATCAGTGCAGGAAAAAAATAAAAGTTTTACAATGTTAGTGCTGGACTCTACAGAACATCCAGCAGTGTCAGTACTTGTATTGAGGAATAAAAAACCCTGAAGAAAAATAAAGCACTTTGAAAGCATAATTTAGGGCCTTGGGCGACTTGGTCTAGTATGATCTGTCCCTGCCCATGGCAGGGGGCTTGCAACTAGATGATCTTAAGGTCCTTTCCAACCCTAACCATTCTATGATTCTATATGACAAGAGAGGATACTCCCACCCTAGAAATGGTGTCAGTGAGGTGAAGAGGTCTGATCTAATAAGCCTGCTGGTGCCTTCCTACTGAATCTGATTCCAAAGGAAAAAGTGATTATATACCTATTCCACAATAGCACTAGAGCAGTAGTTAGGGTGGTTCTATACGTTACAAGAACCAATCTTCAAGCAAATGAAAGGACTGAAAGATTTCCCATGACTGCTAGATATTTGGATGACTGCTTTATTGTATTACAGATGATAGTGTGTCACTTCCTCATCTTTTTCCACATTTCTAGAGGAAGATTCAATCCAGTATTAGCTAAATGTTTAAATCAGACTTTAGTGATCTGCTTAATAGCCTACTCCCTTCATTGTATCTATTTTTGTTTTAATATAAATGTGCTCTAAATAAAAGTCATTTATAATTCAATATATGTTATCTGGTGTTATATTCTACATCTATTGCGGTACTTTTGACAGGACAACAGTGCTGTTTCAAACTAGTAAAGTGTGGGAGAAAGCTCCCATCATACTATTAGAAGGTACCTGCATGCAGACTATTGGGAATACTTTTGAAACCGTGTTGCCCTGAACTGTTCCTAGGAATTGCTGGGAGAGTGGCTCTGATTGGTTCACCAGAAAAATTACAGATGTAGCCTATGTGTTCATGGTAATGTGTTGCTTATTATGTTAAAGCTAGAATAAAAATTACATTCTTGATGCATTTACATCAACGAGCTAAGTCTTGTTGGCATCTGTAAAGCAAGTATGTCAGAGTACAAAGAGAAACTGCAGAAAAGTGTCTTCTGATGTAACAGTGCAATGCAATTGCATGTGTTCTCTTACAAGTATTCCATTGTGCAGATACATAAGCTGCCTATTAACACGATACATAAAGACTTAACACCTTTGAAAAAGTCTCTCATGTAGACATAACATCTAATATGAATTTTTAGTCCTTTAGAATACTTGGAGCCAAATTCTGCAAAACTTGTATTTTGATGAGGAGTCTTAATACTAATATTTCACTAAGAACAAGTCACTCCAACAGAAGTTTGCATAGTTTTGTAGCTGAACTTTTTCCATTGAGAGAATTCTATGTCCAAAATCCTATGGTTCTTACAACTTTCTCATTGTTTATTCAGACAGCTACTTAGTGAAAGAAGCAATTCAGTCCTGATTACATTAAGTCAATGGAAACAAAGACTTGGTAAAAGTTGAGTAATTCTCAAAATGCTACCTAGTAAATGTAATTTAATTATTTCACATAGATGTAAGTTCAGGCTCTCAAATGACAGAATAACTGTATTGTGGCTATGTAAACATCACTAGAACAGTTAACACTTAAGACTTTTAATACTATTTTATGAAACAAATGCAATGTAATCATTGTACTCCAAGAGACGCAAAAAAGAATAATAGAATTGTACTTTCCTTGAATGCCCTTCAGTTTTTTCAGTGCTACATTGTTTGAAATGGAACAAAATTGCTGCTCCTTCATTGCTGTCTAAAAACCATTAAGATTATAAACAATACCGCAGCTGACTGGGCTGTTATCTTAATGGGGTATTCATCAAAGTCTTTGCAGATTCGCAGTGTAATGTTTCTGAAACTGAAATTGGTGTATTATTGTGTAAAATTTTAATATAATTTGTGTTTTATAAGAACTGTATTGAAAGCATAGAGTGTGACTTGGATTTTTTTTAAACAGATTTGTCAGGGTGATGGCTTTGGGATACATCATATGTACACTATATCCTTTTCCTGTCTGTAATGTTACCTACAGATTAAAATTATCTTGTATTTGTTCAACCAAGGGAAAAGGTTTCATATATTTTTAATACCACAAGTTGATATTTGCTATACAACCGGAGTTCTCATTACCACAGCTCTATTACTATCTTAGATTTAAACTGAACATTCATTTGGACTATAAGGAGATACCCTGAGATTATTTGCCAGTTGCAGATGTGGAAAGGTAAAAGAATCCCCTAAGTGCATGGGATTTTGTAGAGGAGTCTGAAATGCTTCGTGTATGATGCAGTCAATAGAGATGGATCAATGGAATTTATGGGCAGAATTACCTTACTCTGTATATATGTGATTCTTACTGTTTTCCACAATAAGCTAGTGGTCTGAATGAGCAGGACAGTTATTTACACAATGAGAAGAGTACTCTGAATCTGGACTTTTCATAACATTTTTCTAATTATCGGTGAATCTCTCCCCACCCCCCCCACCCCAAGTGTTTCTGCTTCGGGGTTGAATTTCTTTTTTATTTTTCTTTCAACAGTAGATTTTAGGTATCATCTTAACTATTATATACAGAATGCAGTTGACTGATACTGATTTATTCTTGTAAGATATTTTTAATAGCAGATACTCTGTAGTCACTAAGCAGAGAATATTAGCATACTTTAGGGCCACTTAAAACAGCTTTGATGGTGTAATTTGGAAAACAATCAAATTTGGAAATTTCATTTTTCAGATTAATGTATATGCTTTCCTGTAGTTTAGTAGATTATGGTTACAGTGTGTAGTTTCTGCACAGCAGCTATGTTTATCTAATTTTATCTTAAATGATGGTTTAGATGCAGGCCATAAATAAATACTTACGCTATCATTCTTAGCCTTATGAACAGGCTTTGTATCAGTGATAACTTTGATACGATTATTACATTTCTATATTCATCTGTAGAGGAAAATATGATTTTTCATCCTAAATTCTGGAAATTCTGTAACTATTATGTAGCAGAGTTTTAGCAAGCCTACATGTAGTTTAATATTATCTACATAGAGTTTGAGATTAGTTATTAGTGATTCCACACTAATATTGGCTATTCACTGGTTGAACTCTTCTACTAAACTCAATATGATTGTATATTTTCTTAATGTGTTAATACATAATCAGGGTTTCCAATTTAACCAGCAACTTTATGGTTAACAATTCTTGCATTATTTTTTGAAAATATAATATAAACTTTAGCCAAAAAAATCCTTTTCTAAAATCTCAGGTTGGTAACTGTTGCCTCCTACATGATCAGATTTTATGTACACAGCTCAATGATTTGTTACTTCATAAGAAATGACAGTATGCCACTGTACTTACATCATGTATGACAATATAAAGAACATGTTTTAATATGTAGTACTGAAAAACTACAAAAGCTCCCACATGTACCAGCAGTTGTTTAAAAGTCTGATACAGCATTTTAGAACAGAAAGCAAATTAGTTTCAGTCATTCATAGTTATTAATCAGTATAAAGTGAAATACAAAGTAAATGCAGACACAGAAAAGAATGCTGATTTGTACTCTTAAATTTACGTAATGTCTTCTGGAGTATATAAAAAAAATCAGTACAGGTTTTAGCAAAGAGAAAGGATACTTTCAAGGGTGAAAATAGCTGTATCTCTTTCATGGCAGCTGATTTATCCACCTATTTGGAATTTTTTATTTTACATTCTTGAGTTGAATGTAGCTTAAAAAACTTCTACTTGAGACTTCTTTTCTCAAAAAAGAAAAAAAAAAAGGCTCAATACAAAATGGGTTTTAAAAACCTCCTCTTGATAACAGATCACCTTTTCCCAAAAAATCACAGGTAGAAATCAAGCTCACGATTGCATATGTACAATTGTGCTTAAGAATCTATAGTTTATTTGACAGTAATACTAAGATTTTGCATTTTTTTTTTTAGTTTGTTTTACTGTTCCTGTGCCGATGTTAAAGTTTTGGCTTGCTTAGCAGTGCTAAGGATTTTCTTTTGTCTAGAAGACTGCGAGTTGTTGTTATAAAAATGAGTTTTTAAATATATAAAATAGATTGAATAATGGTTCAGTATTTACTAATCAGAAATCACTTATCTCACTTTACAGTATGTACAACCATCTGGTTATCAGCTCTGCTTAGGGGCACATAGTGTGGATGCATAGAATAAAACCAATTTCTGTAGTAGGAGTGAAGTTAAGGACAAGTGTCTTTTTTTTTTTTAATTTTCCTCAAAGGGGATATATTTTAAATCTTACTAAAGATTATTCTTTCATTTCTTTCCTACACCTTAATGAAAGCAAGCTGTTTTGCAACCTGTGATGCATATGGAAAGATTGTTTTCTTTACATGCAATCACAAAAAAAAATAAAAAAAAAACAAACCAAAACCCACCTGCATTTTATCATTAACTTTTTGTTCGTATTTTTACCCCAGCACATAATTGCAATTTAATTTAAATAAATTAATTTCTTATTTAAATAATCTGTGTAAAAATTGAGCGAATGACAATAAATATATGTTACAGAGTATCCAATTATTATTTGTTTCTATATTAACTAAACTGCAAAATTAAGTGATTGCATTAGCAGTTGTGTAATACAGAATAAGGTCAATGTGATTCTCTTAATCCCAAAAAATATATGACAAGAATTGCATGTTAGAAAATCATTCAGTAGCTTCTCTGACTTGTAATTATAGGGATAAATGATTTACTTGAAGCTGGAAAATATATGTATTATTCATCAGCATTCTATCTGTCCATCTGTGTTGAGATGTATTTGAGAGCTACCCTCATCAGGAGACTAGAATTAAAATTCATGTGCTTGCATTGGTTTCTCTGTATTTCTTTTTTGTTTTTTTAAGACTGTGATGCTGGATTAGGCATAGCATTTTTTAAAAATACTAATAACCAGTGACTTCCTAATGTGGATGTGATAGTAGGCAAATCTTGTAAATACAATATCCATTTACTTTTTCTTAATTATTTTGTTGTTCTGGTACATACATTTTTTACAACAGGTCATGAGATCAAGCTGGAGGACTTCCAGTTCTGTCATGTCTCCTCTTCCCCAGCTTTCTCTAGTTTTTTTTTTTTTCATTTTTAACTTTCATGTAATAGGTGTGTCACTGTCTTTCTCTTTTTTGTCTTTAACATGTTTCTTACCAAGATACCCTAATAATGGTCATCACTTACTCCCATACACTGTACTCTGGACAGTATGGCAAAACCTATTTTATTAGGACACTGGAATGCAAATAGTGTCTCTTTGTGACGCATATGTATAGTTAACCAAAAACTCAGTAACAATAACACTAGTGGCTTCATTCCAGAGCCATGGGAGGTCTAGCTGCAGCCTGCCTTTCTGTGTAGGACCACAGAGAGGGTGATGACCAAGGTGGTGTAGTTTTTGTCCTTTTACTAGCATTCAGTAATGCCAATTCTCAAACCAACTTTGCAGCCCCTAATATCTGGCATCCTTGGGGTTTGTCATTTGCACTGCAACTTGGGTAGTCTCTTGCAAGGAAGACCTACGTCTATGAGGTGAACACAAGTCCATTATAACGATTACACTGGTGTGAACTGCAAATATATTTATTGTAGTAACCTCAAAAGGCAAAGTTTGAGGTTGTAAAACTGGAGAGAGAGTGCTGTGAGACAAAAACGTACATAAGAGGTTGAAAACTTAAATATAGCTGACTTTTGCTCTTAGCCCTCTCTGTCATTTGAGGGATAGTTCTCAGACTATATTGCAGCCAGAGGTTAGACTGCCTCAAAGAGGACAAATCCTGAAACAGCAAAACTAATTGCTTTTATTCTAATTAGACATAAGTATCATCAGAATCTCTCTAAGAATATTTAATCTTTAAAGCTGTACCAAAATGTACCTTATGTATATAAAATGTAATTGTTGCCATAGTTTAGACTTGGAGGTATGTAATAAGGCAAATGAAATACTGTTCTTGATTGTTTGTAAAGCTCATCAGATGGGCAGATCTTGTGGTATTTTGACTTCCACCACTAGAATTTTCTATCCTTCATACAAAACTAAATTGCTAACTTCTCATGTTGGACATTATGACTAAAATTGTGACATGTTTTCTGGCTCGATTACAATTTACCGTATCAATTTAAGTATTTGCTATGGTTTTTTTTTTTGTGAGAAAGTACACAAATTACTGTTTATTTGTCAGTGAATTTATAGTAACTTTATAGTACCTTGAGAACAGAGCAAAAGACTACAGCAGGGCTGTGAAAGAACAAACTTTGAACAGTTTAATGGCTTTTGACAACAGCAATCTTTCCATCTGTTTTTGTTTTCTTTTGCTTGAGTGATCTATGTGCCATAATATTTTTACAAAACAATATATTTTTAATTTCAGCCTTAAAGTGAGTGTAGTTTGTTCTGTGGCCATATCAGGAATACAATATCTGTCCTTTATAAACCAGGAGACAGTAATTTCAATTGGTTGTCCTTAACAACAATTAATTATTCCAATCCTATATGCCATAAACTCCATTTAAGATCAGTGTGAACAGATTTTGGTAATAAGACTACTTTTATTTTTTTCTGTTTTCTGTCAGAGAAGCTAGATGAGCAGCAGGTATGCTAAATGAAGAAGAATAATTAAGAATACCTTCCTCTCTGTATGTGTGATCTCTTTGAACTTCCAAAAATGATTGCTGTGGTTAAGCAGTTCCCACAGAAGTTGATTGCTGCCATAAGCTTTAAATATCCTCTGCTGAACAGATATCTCTTAAGCAGAATTGGACTGACAAAATATTTCAGTTTTGAAGAGCAGACATCAGAGTTCCTTTACTGTGGAACATTTAACAGTTAAACCTGTAACAGTAATTCTAAGTAGAAGTCAAAGAATGCTCCCAAAAAGTCATCAGTAAAGGTTTCTCATAGAAATTGGGATTTGGGGTTGTTTATTTCCAGACACTGTATGCTAATAACAGAAAGTTAAAAATTTTACATGGCAAATCATTTAATAACTTTACCTACAACTATTTTCTGAACTGAACATTTGCAGTTCTGCTCTTTCAAGCTTCCTTCCTGAAACACAGTATACACTTTTGCCAACCTTAAGAGGACTTCTGACATTACCTCAAAAGCTTTTCCATTTTCACTACTAAAGAGCTGGACATATATCACAATTCTGAAGCTTGCACCATGTAAGTGCAAACACTGAAGTGCAACACTGCAGTTATTACACCCGAATTTGTGCAAACAGTGATATTTCAGAGCTATTTTTGAGATTTGGAAGAAGTTGTATTTGTTCTTAATCCTCTACTCTGACAATTGTTTGGTTGCTTCTGCCAACTCTGTACCACACCTTCTTTTACATTTTTTAAATCTGATCTTTTTTTCTCAGTCATGCAAGAACACCTGCTAATCAAGTTTTCTGCTGCTGCGATAGGTATAATTTTTCTGAAAGGACTGGATGGAAAGGGGGTTTACTATTAGCGAGTCTAATGTCAACACAGTGGCAAAGTAAAGAGATTTGAGAGGCTGTGGAAGAAGTAGTTGAGCAGCTTGTTTAGAGGACAGAGTGAGTGTAAGAATCTCTGATGCTTGTAAATGAAAACTGTGTGTTTTTTTAAAAAATAGTTTATTGTACAGTAAAGTTGTAACATAAGAAATAAGAAATTCCCCCTGAATACTAATTCTGTCCTGGCATTGTTTACTTATTCTTCCTACTTGCTCAGAAAGTCTGCACGTGAGAGAAGTAAATCCCAAATTCATACTTCTTTTCACATGTTTAACAACTAGTAAATTATATTTTTATTTCATAGAATCATAGAATGATTAGGGTTGGAAAGGACCTTAAGATCATCAAGTCTTTTCTTCTTTTCAGGGTTGCCTATGTGGTGGAATCCTGACAGCCTTACATCCCATTATCATTCTTTTTCCAACTCCTTTTAAATACTGAATTTCAGAACAATAAAAGCTTATTGTCTATTTATTATGTTTTTAATCTGGTGGGAAGGAAATACACCAGTAACAATCTCTAGTAAAAGCCAATTATTATACTACGATTAGACAAGAGGTCAAGCTACTCAATGTTAATCAGTTATTGTTCAGCACTAGATTTTACATGGCTGATCGTGGAGCAGAATGACAAGTTGGAGACACATTGATTTTCTCATGAAAATTCATTAATTTTTAGCCTAGTTATAAGCTAAAAAAGTCACATGGACAGTTAGCCTCATTTCTGACCTGAAAAAGGCATAAAATGAGGGAAAAAATGCATTAAGTTGACCAGTTGTTCAACAGTAGTAACAGCAATGTTACCTTTTTGCCTCTTGTTGAATAAGGTCAGAGAGACAAGTAAAAAATGTAAATCTATTTTATGGAAGACTGTACGAAAGAAAAAATAACTCAAGTAACCATAGTATATATTCCTTTCATGTCCTACTGATGTTTCCTTAAATATTAATAGCTCCTTTTAAATTTTTTTTTTTAATAACAGACTAGAAAATGTATTTAGAAAGAAAATTCAGTAGCCAAAAAGTAGCATATTTAGTAATTTAAAAAAAAAAAAAAAAGCAAATGGTACACTGCAGACTGAATGGACTCTATCCAGAGAGAAAATCTGCATATACGAATTCCAGTAGTCAACAATAACACATTACTAAATTTTCAAAGAAGTTCTGCTAAGGGAAGCTTTTGTAAAACACCATACCTAGACCACACAGAGACAATAAAAAGGTAATATGGAATCTATTCCGCACTGCAGAAAAAAAAAAAAAGTGCTCCTGATCCTAAATAATATTAGTGTTTACCAAATATTCCTCATACCTTTTTCCCCCCAGGTATTTCTTAGAGTATCTACTTTACTTGAGTATTAAAGAAATAGGTAAATCAAGCAGTAGTGCATTAAGCAACAATGCCAGAAGGGCAAAATAAAAAATAAAAAAAATCGCAACCACTATAATATTGTAGCTATATTTCATTATAGTGGGCTTAGTATGACTTCAGAGTATTCAAGATGTCTACATGAACATTATATTCCAGTTATTAATTGATTTCTTTCACCCTTACCTTTACAATTGCTTTCTGAATGCAAGTTGTTTTGAAGTGTACTTCTTATGTAGGAGTAGTTTATAGCAATTAGATCTGCAAGCTGGTTACTTCGTACTGCGTGTTAATATCTAGTCCATTCCAAGATCAGATTCGCTTACTAAGCTAGTCAGTGAACTTCAGCAATGGCTCAATTAATTGCATTCCATTCCTCTTACCTTGAAAACATAATTGTGATATGATTGGAATAAATACTCAGTTTCCCAATTTAGATATATTCAGTGGAAAGATGTTTAAATCACAGAAAAATGATGTTATACACATGCAGTTAATTTTCTGTGCAGTCGTGGAAGCATACCATGTAATCCTGTTTCTGTATTTTTTAAAATACAGATTTTTTTTTTCAATTTGTCAATTTAAAATAGTATTTTAAATAATTTTCTCTTCGATCTCACTTTATGTTTGAGCTGTAAATCAGTATTTTTTTATTTTCCACAAGAAAATAAGTGGGATTCTGTTGTTCCTTATGTAAGGCATATGCCAGTATGAGAAAATTTAATTATTACATGTTCCTGTCATATTCTGCTGCTATACACAGCTGCTACTTTTGTATTCATATTTAAAGTTTGTCCTCTTGTATGTGTGTTAGCTTAGAATTTCTTTTCCTGCCAGCTTCCTGTCTGTCTAGCCTTAAGTTTAAGGTGGATAAGATCTGAGGGGCACTGACTTGGAAGGCACATGACAAAGAAGAAATTGAGAGACAAGTTATAAGTCAGTGAACAGATACCAAGAAATAGTTTGGGATTGTAAAGGAGTGAAAAGAAATGTGCAGAAATCAATGCACTGTGAAGTGCAAAAATAAAATTAACAAAAACAGAGACAGGAAGAAAACATTGTGCCTACACAAAATGTATCAATAGCAGTTTACAGTCTGGAGCAGAGAAATTAAATCTGGCTGACATTGCTCAAATCATAACTTCTGACATTGCAGAAGTTAAAAGTATGAGAAAGCTGTCAGGGAGTGAAATACAGAACCAACCTCATGTGATTAGCACCTGCAGTTTTGTCTGTGGGTTAAGATCAAGAAGACTTAAAATGAGAAGGTGGAATTTGTTGAGTTGATAATTTTGAATCCTTTTTTTAAATTTTTTTTGTTCATTTTTTCCTGTTTTGTTTTTGGGTTGTTTTTTTTTTTTAGGTTTGGGTTTGTTTTGTTTTGTTTTGTTTTCATACTGTTGTTGAAATATATCAATATAATCACACATAAATAATTCAGTAACCAGTTTACAAGATTCATAAATCTTAGAACAGGTAAAATCCTTCAGAACCTATTTTTATTCATTAAAAATAAAGTACTTCATCATTACAAAGTAAAGCTTTATCCCAGTATTTAATCACTGGGTGAGGCAGAAATTTTTCAAAGCTGTCTATCTTGAGTTTGTTTATGGCTTTTTTCTAGGGCCAGCTTTTGAAAGCTATCAAACATACGCAGTTGAAACTGATTCAGCATACATTCTGAAGAATTATGTTGGCAATTATCAAACCTGGAAACCCCAAAGCAAAATTCCACAGAAATATAGACAAAACTGTTCCTTTAACTACATTTAGTAATATTATAAAATACTGTATTTATTTAAATGTTCAAAAGTCTTCAAGGTTGAAACTACTGTTTATTGTGATTCTATGATTATATAGTAATCCTGGGAATACTCTCTTTTGCTTGTAAAAGTTTGTAGCAAGGGGCTGGTCAGTTGTGAGCTGTTCTTTGAAGATTTATGTTTTAATAAACTTTCTGATCAACAGTTTGTACCCTAACAGTAGGAAATCAATTCTGGACAAGTCCAGTCCACATTAACTTCACTGTCATCGAAATGTTTTGTGGTTGTAATGTACACTGAGCTGATTCTGCATTACCCGTGTCAAGCACAGTCTATTTCTTGACAATCCATTGTAAGTAATTTTATTTCAGTCCAGCATTGCCTTAACTTGACCTGGTGCACTTTGATAGTCACAAGATGTTATTTTGGATTTACTGGGTATTTTGATAGCAGTAGCGGTTGCATCTCTTGAGAAGGGAAAGTGAGTTGCTGAGGAAACACTTACAATACCTAGCAATGTATTTTAGAGATACTGTAGCCAGTTTCATCAAAAGATATGGAATGGAGCACTCGCTGCTCAAGTCTTGGATTACTTCTTCTTAATATGAATTCCAATACTTAAATTAATAGAGGTGACCAAAGAAATATTTCTCCTCATAATTTTCTTTGTGAAAAGATCATCTGTTGTCACCAGTTATATGAAGAGCTACTGAGAAACCAGACTGAATTTTTCTTTTTGGACGTAACAGTAAGGCTATCATGGAAGAACATTAAAAGAAGAGGCACCTGGTGTTCAGCTCTGCTTCACACTGCTGGTTCTCATTGGAGGTTGATAACCTAACAGACCAGGACTGTGGCCCTGTTGAAGACACAGTTTGCAAAAAATCTTTGGTCTGATACTGCTAGCAATAGCAGTACTATTTTTACAAGGCTGAAAGATACAAAAGCACTTATTTGGGGTTTCGAAGTAAGTAAAAATTATATGCTGCTTAATGTGCATCATCTTCTGTGGATACAAAGGTCTGTAGTGTAAAAGCTCAAATTTGAAAGTACTGCCATGGCAAGTGGCATGGGCAGTTCTGTCAGAAGTGGAACCGAGATGAGAAAAGTGAACATTTGCTCCAAAATGGATACCTGATAAGGATGAAATTCTGCTGCGGTGGGTATGTGGGGGGTTGGAACTAGATGATCGTAAGGTCCTTTCCAACCATAACTATTCTATGATTCTATGTACTGCAGCCACCAAAGATGCTACAGTCAACAACATGAGGTTGCGGTTAGCCACCAGCAATGCAGATTCTGACAGTTTATTGCTATACAGAAGTGTAGTCATACACTGTTGGTTTTTAAGATACTTTGTTATCCTTCAGTATTTTGGGTGGTTTTGTTTGTTTTTTTTTTTTTTTTTGGTTATGAGCATCATAGAGATCCAACTAAGGCATTAATTGCCTCTTCTATGAACATATCCAAGACCTTCAAGGAGCAAGAAAGCAGTTGAGCAGCCATCCTTGTTTTGTGAACGTGGACTTTACAGAGTGTGCAAGGGTGACAGTGTGACATTGGGGTTGAGGGAAATGTGGCTGACTGGAGGAGGTCAGTGGAGCCAGATGTGAGATAAGCTGTGTATTACATTCTAATCTGTTCCTAGGTTTTACACAAAAGCCATTATTTTGTTCACTCCAGAGAAAATTCCTCAGCATAGTAATATGTTTCTAGCTATGGCACTAGGATTCTGGTGTCAACCAGGAGACAGAGCAAGAAGGTGCATGAGGCCTTAATCTACTACTTCAGTGTTTTATCCCTTATGATTTAACTTCTGGCTGTCTTTACAGTTACTAAATACATAATTGTCTAAACCTCTTCTGGAGGAAGAATAGTTTATAAATTGTACTATGGATGTTGAGGTGACAGACAAACTACTTTAATATTACTGGGTTGTATACTATACACATTTCTAAAAAAGCTTTCTTAACATTAGAGCCCTTGTAGATATTTTACTAACGTGTCATTGTTAAACAGCTCTGCAGGAGGTGATGGTGAACATCATTTCAGAATAAACACCACTGATTAGTGTTCTAATCATAAAGAAAGAAAAAGATTTATCTATGAAAGTTTAGTCACTGCAACTTGCATGCATTATAACATTCTAAATAGATGCCTGTCATAAATAAGTAATTAATAACGTTATAATTTAAAGAACAATATTAAACAGAACCAATTAGTACTGAAATGTCTACCCTCTTATCTTAATATATAGTTCTCTGCTATCTGACATTTAAAGTTTCTGTAACTTTACTCTCAAGTATAATATGTTATGACCATTCTCATTAAAACCAGCTTTTCTTATAGCACTTACAATGTTGGACTCCTACGGATAACGTAATGAGGGTAACATGCATTTTGATCAAGTTACCACTAGGGAGAAATTTAATTTAATTAAACTGGTCTTCATTAAAGTATTACATTGAAGTAAAGTAATTATAAAGGCATGTACAGTATCAGAGAAATCCTGCTGTTTAAAAGACAGAGAAGGCTCATTATAGAATGATCATATTTTTAGAAAAAGCTTTGTTCCAATAATTATCTCAAGACTTCTAAAGCATTCATACCTTATAAAATCTGGTGATACATATATGCCAGTTAAAGCTAATGCTGTTATATCTACTTGTAATTTCTGCCGTTGAAAATAAACTTCTGTAGCCCTATTCTGTTTTGTACAAACGTCTACTAAAACTTTGACATAAAAACATGGATGTTGAATATATTTACATTTTAAAAAATAGATAAAAGCACAAGGAAATCTCAGATTGTTGAAGGTGAATTGTTTTAGCCTTTGAAAATATACTGCAACACAAGTTCTCATAGGACATATTTTCTCTTACGCTTTCATTTTCTCTAAGTACAACACCCCTATGCAGATGTCACCAAACTAATGCATGCTCAAAATATGAAGACAGCACATCTTGAAGTTTCATGAAGTCCATGAGGAGGTAAGGGCAGTTTTCAGATAAAGTACAATGACATTCTCGATATATTTATATCTTTTTTTTAGCTCCACCCTATTCACCGCTGCTGCTTTATGTTTCAGAGTGAATTTTCCTGTTGGTTGGGTTTACTTTGTTTTGGCATTGTGGCTGTCAGGTTTTTTGGGCAACAGCATGGGCTGGATTTTGGATGCAGCATCTGCTCTGAGATACAAGACTTTCCCAAGCAGTTGGCTTAGCTCCTCGTCATTATGAAGGCAAGCTGACGGTTGTGGGACATAGTTCTGGTTCTTGGTGCAAACAAATGTGCCCACCAGCCCAGGAATCTCAGCTGTCATTCGTTTCAGCCCAGAGTCCAGGCACCAATCCCATTTTTCAGTGATTACTTTTGCAGGAAAAAGGGAGAATATGCTCCACAGGACACTGATTGGTAGCTTGGGAAGAATTTGCTCTGGCCTTGCTATGCTGCCTTGCAATGCCTGTTCCTATGAATTGTTGGCATTGACTGCTTTGATTTGCCTTTTCTGTGTATGACTGTAATACAGCCTTTAAATTCATCGCCATCTGATGTTACACTGTTTAAAAATCAAACCTCTCCAATTTGCTTCCATATATGGAAAACAAATAAAAATATGTTAGCTTCTCAAGTGGAACCTCTTCTTGTCCATTTCCTTGCAATCTTTATCTCATTCTGCCAGCTTGATGTCCAAGAGAAACATCCTTCAATAATTAAAAAAAAAAATCATTAAATCCTCTTTGACAGGTAGCTCTTGCATGGGTATGTAAAGAATACGTAGAATGCACATTAATAAAATGATTTTACTTTAGTCTTAAAAGAAGAATGAGTCTCATTGGTATGTTTTGCTTTCCGTTTTTTAATTGTTCCTTTATTTGTGTTTCACTTCTTCCCTTTTTCTTTTATATTTTTATTTTCTGTTCTATTGGAATAATATAATAATTCTAAAATACCTAACATACGTAAGAAATGTATCATTTGCAGAGATGGACCATATAATGATGTTTATTGCAACATTTAAATTTATCTTTCAGCACCATGGTGTAAAAACCTGTTGAGTACTAGAAATCTCATAAAGAGGGGATGGGTGGTAATTTATCAGCAAATCTCAATTAGGTTATACATCAAATACCATCCTCTTAATTTGAAAGATGTGTATCTGAACTTTTTTCTACCTTATGAATTGCAGAAAATACAACTTAGAGTGTTATTTATCTATGTTCAGTTAAATGAGTCAGACTAAGATCACACTTCCTTCCCTTAGCATTTGAGACAATTTAGCTTACTAGAAAAGTGCTAGTTTTGTAGGCTGTTTTCTGAAAGAGATGAAACCTGTTCATTTATGTTGGCACAATGACATTTTCAGCCACATTGGAAAGAAGGTGCAAGATAGTTACAAATTTTTAAAATCTTCTATGTGATCTATAGTTGCTTTGATGAAGATTAAGATTTTGATTATGATTTCCCCAAACAGAACTGTATCAGTACTAAAAGCACAGATTTGGAATGATGATTCAGAAAGTCATAAGCTAATATCTCACTCTGCTACAACAACTGTTTCCTGTTTCTATCATCACTATGGATGTGTGTATGAATGTCTACTTATATATATCTTTGTGTGTGTTGGAAGAATTAATTTCAGGGCATTTATTTGCTTTCCACTACTTTGGAATTTCTACTTTTGCTGAATTTGTCATGTTGCTACTTTTTTTTTTTTTTTTTGCTATTCTTTTATAGTTTTGAGAAAATAAAATCTCAATGCAATTTACAATAACAAAACAAACAACACCCCACCCAAAAAACCAAAAATGCTACTAAAAAGAAAAAAAAAGATTTAAGAATATCTCTATATTTGTTCATGTTACTTCAATGCTAACATTTGTTCTGAGGTGTGTAAACTTACCTTTGCAGTCAAATCTTAGAGCTGTTTCTCAATCACACTAAACCCCTCTTTTTGCTATTTATTTTTCCAGACGAGGGGCATGAAAGAAGATAGAGCAGGCACTTCAGAGCATAATGGGTGTACACTTAATTGTAGTGTGGTTTCTTCTCCTCAAGGAGCCTGGAAAGCAGAGCCAAGGGTAGAAAACCCTGAGAGGGATTGCCAGAATATTGGGAATACAAAAATCCCTTAAAACTGCAACGTCTCTCCTTTCACAACCATTCAAACCCACAGTGCAGGGGCAGATGCAATTTTTGAGTTAAGCCCTTCTGTTTCCTTGTGGTGTGGTACACACCTTACCTGTTTTATATTCTTTCACAACATGGCCTTTGAATAAAACCAGACATTTAAATATGTAACAATAGGCCTTTCCCCTTAATTTTTTTTAATAAAAGTCCTCTGTGTTAATTTACTGCATCAACTCTCCAATACAGTATATGTTTATTCTAACCTCTTGTGTATAGGTCTGATTTTTTTTCTTATTTTTCATCTATTGTAACAGCTTCTGCTTTTTCACAGCTTAAATATAATCCAAACTTCAAAAAATTAAAGGCAGAATTGGTATTACTGATCCTTTTGTTTAACTGCATCATGTCATTCCAATTTCTGTCGCATATTTGACCTTCCTGCTTAGTCTAATAGGATGGAGCTGGAGATTTTATTATAGTCTCATCAAGTAGCAATCATTCAAAATAACTCGTTTTGTCCTTTTGCTGGATTCATTACCTTGAAACCCATTCATTGTACTTTATATTCTACATAACTTTCAAATTGCCTAAAGGATTTACTGCATTTCCTAAATAAGGTACTTTTAAAATATCTCCTGGTTATGGATTTAGAGTCTGATTATTCGTTGTCTTACAGTCTCTGTAGTAATATTACACATCCTGTGTAATTTTGTGAAGACAGGCTGTGTATACCATGTTACCAAATCAGAATATGACTGTAAGGTATGGGCAACAAGAACATGCCCGTATATAGTTGCTAAATTCTGACAACAGGGAGGCTGTTGTTGAGCTGATACCAGGGCTCCTCACAGTGACCACTACTTCATCTTTAAAATTTCATGTGTATGATTACATCTTTGTTAGTAAATTAAAAAATTCCAAGGAACATTCTGCGTACTGGAACTGTGTCACATGTACTGCTGAATTGTTATGATAGCCTCTGGAGTATTTTTGGATTGTGGTCTTTGGCTTGAGCAGTCACACTTGCTGCAGGTACTGCACTATGGACATAAAACTCTGGTCCCTGGTCCTACCCCAAGTGATGTCACTCACTGGTGTCTGCGTAGCCACCAGCACCCAGGCTCTTTTGCTCCTGCTCTCATCTGGACATGGAGATAGACCTTTGATGGATTGATGGCTCCTGTGATGGGCCTGGGAGGAGCCCCCAGGACATTATATGTCATTGTCTTCCTGAGCTCCTTTGTGGCTTTGCAGGTGAGTTTTTACCATATAACCTAATGATATTCTTGAATGGTAAACAGCTTTCGTTGAGTACATTGTTTTGGAGAAATGTGTTTGCAGTATATAATAGGTTGAAGGGACACACAAATTAATATGAGCTTTTTATGTATGTAGCATATGGCAGGGTACTTCATACGTGAATTAAACGTGATCTAATTTATCAGTTTATTGTCTCAGTGTCTCATGGCTTTAATAGATTCAAGGTATAAACTGTTGCGTACTCTGAACTGTGGCAAGCTTTCACACAGACTTAAAACCTTCATGTTACACTTCTGCCAATGCCAGATTCACAGTGGGAATTTAGTTAGAGTCTGAAAATCTTGCATCCGAACTTTATACCCTATTGACTTCTCTGTAGTAAGAACTCTTTCTTTCTGGTTTCTTTTTAGGACCAGAGAAAAAAAGTATCATTACTGCATGCACACAAATACACACACAAACATTCAATCTCTGTCAAATCTCGCTGTCAGTCTCTCTGTAAGACTACAAATTCCATCTGAACTTTAAAAACCTTTCCTTTCCATGTCCTTCTTCTTTTTTTCCTTTTCTTTCCTACAGGACTTTCTGGCACTTCCACTTCTAGTGCATATTTCTAAATTTCTCTGCTGGTCAGTATGAGTTGTGTTTATGCTGACAAAGTGTAATCATATAGTTACAGATAGCACATAATGTAGAAGGCAGGATTAAAATCATTGACTATGAAAACTAATAGAAACTTCTTACAGAAGATGTTTTAAGCTCCTGTGATAATCAGAGAGTTAGTATATGAACTTCATGGCTGAAAACAATGTTAGCTCACATAATACAACTTTTTAATACAAACCAAAATAATGTGGGTAGTAATGTAGGATCATCTGAAGAAAACTGCATATTACAAGCTTTTCTAGACTGAGATACCTGAGTGTCCTTCCCTTAGTACATTTTTCCTCCTTTAGACATTTTCAACATGTCATTTTCCCATCTTCAATTGTAGGCATTCCTGAGAAATTTCACTCCCTTTAAACAAAAAATTCCATATTTTCTCTTTTCCTATGGTACTTACAACGTGTGTTAGCTGTGTTCAAATTGAGCTCAATTGGGAACTTACTGAAACATGAGCTGGAACGGATATAGTGACATCTTTTTTGCTAATAGATAAAAAATTGCTGCCATCAGAGAACTGCTGACGCTTTCAATTGCTTCATTTAATGAACATTTTCAGATGAGTATATCATGGTTCCGGTGGAAGAAACACTATGTTACTTGTTGCCACTCTTGTGATTTGTTTTTCAGTATTTTGTTGAAATCAAATCGGATTCAGCCTACAGATGTGTATATTTGCTGAAAGTTTAGATCTGATTTACTGTGAGCATCTAAAAGGATCAAATTCTAGTAAAAAAACTGCAGGTAGACATACCTGAACTGAAACTCGATGCAAAATTAATAAAAAGATTTTCTAAGTGATGCAAATTATTTCTGTATGTGAGATGTACAAATGTGTAAGATAAAAAAAACCCCGAAACAGTATCTATATGGACTTGTCTGGGACCCAGCAGGTGTCTGATATCCTACAAAAGTTTCTCTAAATATGTAGACATAGTCCTACATTTTATACATAATTTTATTTACTATTTATTAAATTTTGATTTATATAAAATCAATATTTACCTTATTTAGGACTTATTTGTTTTTTCATGTTCAGTTTTTATGTAAAGAACTTTGAGACAATTACCTTCCCTTGAAGTATAATGGAAGAACAATAGTAAAATGATTACTTCTGTTAGCTCAAATTACATGCTAGAAAAAATATGAGAACGCATGAAGAGTACTACACTATCATTAGTACTTCTTTATAGCTCTTATTGTTACTTATACTGTATCTTGCCTGTTTTCCAGAGAAAACAGAGCCATGTCCCTTCTGGTTTCCAGAAGACAAAAGGTCTCCCTGGGCCATACTGTTGTCTCTCATGCTAGCAGATGTGGGAATTACTTAATTCTTACTTACAAGACTTATGAAAATCTCTTACAAGACACCAAAGAAACTAAAGTACCAAAGAACAAAATAAGAGCTGAAGCAGCATATACTAAAAAAGCTGTTTCAATTGTGCTTGGATCTAGAATATTAAGCTTACACAGGAAAAGTGACTGTAAGTCTCCTATGAAGTCTGGTCTTGAGTGTTTTAAACTATTGTTTCACCTGGTTTCATGGTACTGACCCTTTGTCATTTAGCAATAGACTCTTATGTCTGGCAACCTCCTGGTATTTGGTTGGTTGGTTGGTTTTGGGTTTGGTATTGCTTTTTCCCCATGACATCCTATTTTATCTTGGTTCTTCCAGCGACTACTTGCTTTCTCCTCTTTGTTGATGCAGTCTGCCTTACACGTCTCTCAGCTTGTTGCTTCAATTAACTTCTCGATGGACCCCCTGGCAACTTGTATTGTCTCCCACTGCTGTTTCCTATCTCCCTGCTGCTTTTTATCACTTTACTTGTATTTTGGTGATCACTAACTGCCTGCTTAGACTATTGTTTGGAGCACTAGTGATTCCCTGCTGATTTTATCACTTACTCCCTACAGATCTTTTCTTAAACTTGTATTTTGTTCTCTATCCAATTTTGATATTAGATTTCTGGCTGTGGCACTCTCTAAACCAGATCCAAGGTACCTTTCCCAGGAATGTTCAATCTATTTAGAAGATGCTTTTTTTCTTTTCAATTTCAAACATTAAAAATGGTTGAGGCAAAAAAAAAAAAAAAAAAAATCCTATTAAAAGAAATAACACTGAAAATTAATTTTTTAATCTATGACTGTATTTTTCATGCTGTTCTTTGCTGTATTTTATTGCCAGTTTCTTGTAAATTATATGAAGTAAACTAGCAAATAGAAATGTACCAGTTCTATGTTTCCCACTGAAGACACCTTAAGTACCTGTCCCTGCTTGCAAATTTCACTTAATCCCTTGCAACTATACTAGTGTGTATTTTATAATATTTAGTATTTTCCAAACTTTGTCGTGAGACTGAAGGTCTAATGGGTAAATCAGAATAATATTATGTGTCAGGCAAAAACCAGAAGCGAATTGTATGTATCACACATATTTTAACATTATTTATTTAAAATCTTATTATAATTACTTTTTTCTAATCAGTTTCAGTCACTCTTCATTATGACATACACATTTTGGAAGTGACTTCTTAGCTCCAACAAAGAATTGTTCAAACAAACAAAATAGTGCCTGGAATAATCTATTAACTGAGCCATTGGAGGCCC
This sequence comes from Nestor notabilis, assembly GCF_000696875.1. Taxonomy (NCBI): domain Eukaryota; kingdom Metazoa; phylum Chordata; class Aves; order Psittaciformes; family Psittacidae; genus Nestor; species Nestor notabilis. The sequence goes on along the minus strand of NW_009934133.1, from coordinate 72,222 downwards.
TTTTATCTTCATATTTTTTATAAGATTCAGCTTCCAGATGATATCTCTGTTTTTCATGGGCCTTGTTCACTGATTCATTTGCAAAACTTTCTTCAGTCTGTAATTAGACTATACACCTGATATAAATTTATTTTTTAATTAGAGTGGTTTTGAAACTAGTTGATAACTTGCTTTAAAGCTTGTTGTGACCAAAATAATGCTTTTACGAAAAAATTTATATCAAGTTTTATAATGTATTACTCTTATGAATGTCATTGTATCTTAAATAAGAAATTAATTTGAGTCTAGATTTTGTATTTGTAAGGCATTATTATAGCTGGTGTTTAGCAAGTTATACCAAAATAAATAGGAATAAGGAATCATTCACACCTGCGCTGCCTTGTAGATTGAATTATCCCACAAACTTTATAGACTGAGGAGGTTCATGTTGTGATAGTTTTCAGCCTTGCAGTCTACTCCTGAATTTTAGATTATCATATGCATAATCTATTTGTGGGGGTGGCATATAGGAGACCATTGCTGTTACTGTACATGACAGCCATCATCAGATACTGTATGACTAAAAAAAATACAGCTGCAAGTCTGCATTAGAACAATGTCAGACCTCTGTTATTTGTCATCCATTTTCATAATATCTGTGCTAATCACTGTTTCACTTTTTCTAATTCAAAGCCATTGAGGTGAATTTTAAATTTATTTAATAAGACTATTAAATTCAATAATGCTGTCTACTGTTCTCAGAACATTCTGAATTTTTGTTTAAAATGTTAACTTTTATTTTTGAAAGCTGAGAAAGTTTGAAGTTTCTAAACCAATAATTTCTTCTGCATTTTTTCCCCCACAGAACTGGAGCACTTTTTCAAATGCATCCAGAATATCACATTCTATTAAATGCATTTAGAAATAATCTAAGACCAGTTCAAATTTTGTTTTTGTTGAGGTTTGTAAGTAAACTTTTGAATGAAATCTCTAGTACCTATTTTGTGCACATATGATTCAGCAGAATATTATTTGATTGATAAGTAAAATCAGCAGAAAATAAACTTAGCTTATTTATTTTTTTAGCACTTTTGAATGTTATATACTAATAGTACAAATCAAGTGAGTCGTGTAACACATAAGAGGTTATGTATAATTCACTAGAGATTAATGGTGAGACTTTTATTAGATAATTCCTTTCCAGAGGACAAAAGTCGTGTATCAGTGTGTAGCAGCTTTTAACTATAGGTATATGGGCATATACACAGAAACAGGTATATGCAAGAGCCCAATTTAATTTTTCTGGTAAATTAGTGTGACAACTAACAAACTTTGATGAAAGGATATTTCAAATTGTTCTCTTCCTATTCCAGTCAGGCATTTGGGGGGTGGGGGGCTGGGGGTGGTAATAATAAAAATTTGGAAATGTAATTTAAATACATAAAGACCACAGAAATGGATATAGTGAATAACAGTGAACTACTTGTCCTGCACTGGAGACACTGTTCAGTGGAATTTTTGTATTTATACAGAGACACATGGCACTGTACTGTCTCTTTAATAATAATTCTAAGTAAGAAAAGCAAATTAGGTATTATTTTTCTTTGGTATGTGATAGCACATCCTTAACAAAAGCTTGCCCCTGTTTGTTACCAAAACATATATAATCTTCACAGGAAATAGTTTAAGAATTATGAACCTCAAATTAAATCTCAAGATCCTTTAAAGACTTCATCTGACAGTGTATCTGTAATGTGTCAGAAGTGTGTAATGCTACTATATTTCTATTGCTGAGGCATTAGGGACTTGCTAAGGTGAAGTGTTTAGTCAACTGTGTGAGTCTAGATTTTCAGATCAGATTTAAATAAACAGCAGGTCTTGGTTACAGAGTTTTATCCCATGGATTAATGTTGTGTCAGTGCCAGTACTGTGATTCTTTACAATTTAAAGTATTACCATAAGCATCTGCTCTGTCAGAGCAAAAGTAAGTCCTTTGCTGTAGTTTACCATAAATACCAAGATTGAGAATAAAATCTTGAGTCAGTCAGGAGGAAGAACAGATAGATAGTCATTTGTCCACTGTCCATGTTGCACATGTGCCTGCAATGGCTACAGTTTGGGTTTGAAAATCTGTCAATGTAAATGGAAGGGATATGGAAATGTTGTAGTGGATTCCTTAGAGATTTCCGTCTCCTACCTGTCGAGGATGCTCAGAAAATGTGATCTAGACACTTTGCAGAGTTCTGTAGCACAGGTCTGATTTGGTAGTCTGTCTGAGATTTCAATTGTGTTTTATCAATTGAGTGGCAGCCACTACTTAAAAAACTGCTTCTGGACTGTCTGATTAAGACATGGGAAGGTGACAGTATTTTCTTGTTGAAGTGGAAGAAAAGGCTCACACTGTCACTAAGGAAGGACAAACCTATGGAATGAAGAAAGCTTAGACTGGGAATAAACAGCTGGATTCTGGTTTTGGTTCTGCCAATGGCACAACACGTGAAGATGATAAGTAATTTTGTATGAATATCAAAGCGAATCCAACAGTTTTAGCAAATGCTAATCTTAATCACTCTCTAGCAGCTGGTGCAGTGCTGTGTTTTGGCTTTATTCTGAGAATAATCCTGATAACACACGGTTTTAGTTGTTGCTAAGTAATGTTTACCCTGGTCAAGGACTTTCCAGTCTCATGCTCTGCCAGTGAGGAGGGGCCCAGGGAGTTGGGAGGGAGCAGAGACAGGACACCTGACACAAACTAGCCAAGATATATTTCATACCACAGCACATCATGCCCAGTGTATAAACTGGAGGGAGCTACATGGAAAGGACTGATGGCTGCTCGGGTTGGGCTGAGTATCGATCAGCGGGTGGTGAGCAATTGTATTGTGTGTCACTTGTGTTTATTGTTTTTCCTTTCCCCTTCTTAGTTTTATATTCTCTCTCCTTGTTATTTCCCTTATCATTATCATCATTAGTATTATCTTGTACTTGGTTTAGTTATTAAACTGTTCTCAACCTTTGCATTTTATGTTGCTTGATTCTCCTTCCTGTCCTACCCGGGGAGGAGAGAAGGTGGGGTGGGTGAGCGAGTGGCTGTGTGGGACTTAGTAGCCAGCTGCATTCAAACCATGACAAATACTTTTTATTCAATCCATAAAGTTTTTCACAGAATCAGATGGGATCTTATGTTTCTTCAGTGGGAAAAAAACCCAACTAAAACCCAAACAAAACCCCAGAAAGATAAAATTACATGTTTTGTTGACTTACTTCATTGATGTATTGGAAATATTAATCATATACGAAAGGCAAGATGATGTTCATCTTGTGGCTATTTGTTTTAAGGTCAGCTAATCCAATTACCATGCATGTATTAAGTAAAACCGAGTTGCCACATCAGACACAATGCACTTATTTCCATGTGTATATATGAAACCTGGAGCTGCAATAGAAGTTCTGAATCTAAGCTATCATTGCTGTTATTTCTTGGTTAAATTTAAGAAATGAAGGACAGGGAAATTACTCAGAGCTAGTCGAAACATAAATTATCTTGTCTACACGTGTTGCTATAGTATCACCAACATTAGTAACTCAGGTCTGGATACAGCTGCAGTAGTAAACCCTTGAGGCTAAGGATGTACTTCTCATATAATCTAACAGTAGCTTAATGTAACCAGTTTGCATCCAACCCTAATAGATTGTATATGAAATTGTGCTCAGCTGAACAGATTTACTGCCAGCTTAGGTTTCTGTTAGTGTGTTTCTGTGGAGATACTCATACATCAGTAATAGTCCCTGATCTAAAAGAAGTAAATGTCAATGTGTTAAAGATAGTATTTTTAAGTATCTAGTACTATCAACTATTCCTGTTGTTACTTGTTATACTTCATTTTGATTTAAGTTTGTTTGAGAGAAGTAGACTCTGTAGTGGAATGCTAATATTAATGCTGAAGTCAGGCTCTACATTAAATAAGGAAGAATGTGGAAAGCGAGAACTGTTGATTTTCTTCAAATAGCTTAAATATGTCAAAAGATAAGACTTTCACATGATAAGACTTTCTTACCAATTAACTAATGCTTTTGGTGCACCTTACATTGTATCTTTACTGTAACAAATATGGTTAAATTTCCATATGTTTTTCTGTAGAATTAGCCATATAAGTGTATCTGTTATAATACTAATACTTGCATTAAAACATGCTGGTTGCATAGAAGAAATTCACTCATAAGTAGAAAATCAGGTTTAAGAGAATTCTGATACAGAACACCGTATAGGACATAAATTGAACTTTGAATTGTACATCGTATTTAATGACATTGATTGTAATGAGCTGGGAGTACAAAAGGATTTTAATAGATACATGTTTCAGCACGGATCCAGTAAATTTAAAGATCTGTTGCACTGAATGCATGTTTCTTAATTCTGTATTCTGTATATATATTAGAGAGTTAGACTGAACAAATGTTCATAAAGCAGTTTGTAATAAGAAATTTAGAGCATCAAATGTCATTACTCACTTTCTTATGGTCATGTATAGGAGAGAGACAAAAACAATAGGGATCACACGAGTAAACACTGTCTAGGCATGACTGTAACTTGAAAACAGTATATATAAGGATAGTAAAATGAATACTATGGAGTAACTTGGAAATGGCTATAATTGAAGAAATTTTACTTAAAGATAGGAAGGTTCTAATTTGGAAGAAATAGAGACCATATTCAGTATTCAAATGTTGCTATTACTATACAAATGTTGCAGAACTGCTGCCCGGGTTGATAGGCTACAGACACATTTTTATCATGGTTCTTTTATCTTGTCCTAGAAAATACAGTTTTGTCAAATAATAGCCACTCAGTCCAGAAGTCAAGATTTTCTCTATAGTTGCTAAAGAAAACCCTACAATTCTTACTGTGGTTTTCCAGAATGAAAATCTTGCTGGTTTTCCAGCATAAGTACAGCTTTTGCTGCTGGAAGAGAAACAAAAAGTGCAGGCAGGTGTCACTTCTCTCAAGGAGAACAGACCAAAGCCCTCCAGTATCAAGTAAAATCACAAAAATCAGAACTTTTTTTTTCTCTTTCTTCTTTCATTTGAAGAATAAATGGAAATAGAAACCTGCAGAACAAAGGCGTGACACTTAAGTTGTTACTTTGTTACAGTGAGAGCAGATGTTTGGATAACCTTAAGGAAAGATCAGACTTAGTTAGGAATTCATTTGTCTATGAACTAGAACATGCAGAGAAGTTTCTGGTTCTCTCCTCCTTGAGCTTCTACTTCTGTCAGTGTATTTGCCTACATATTCTGAGATAAAACTCAGCTCTTAACCAAGTAAGAAACATGTCTAGCTCAACAGTTAGGATTTTCCCTTTTTTAAATTGAAAACTATTTTCTTGAGCGCCATCTACTTTCTCAGACAGTCTCATTACTGTGGGAAGAGACTAGTCACTGAAGATGGTACAGATGCTTCATGAGGACCAAGCTGAGTTGAAGATGCATACAGCCTACAACAGCAAAGTTATTTGTACTTGAAAAACAAACAGCACTTGAAAGCATCTGTTTGTTGAAGATAGATGTATTTTTGGCTCAGATGATGTAGTTGGCAAGGAGGATATAAGAAAATAAGTATGAAAATTCATACCTTCGGAGTTTCATTCAGACATTGCTTTGATGGATGCTATAGAAACATCTTTTGAGTTTTATCTGAACAAAGTTGAGATAATGTATTTATTTCATCTACACAAATTTTCATTATCAAAATTCTGTGGAACTGCATCATTCTTTTCTATATATGGTTGCACAGTTATTTTCTATGCAGATAGTTATACAACACTCAGTTAAATTATTTTAATAGAATGTCTTTTCCTTCTCAGTTTTGTATCTAGAAATGAAACAATCACAGAACATGTCAATATTTTGTTTCACAGACATAGATGAAGCATAAGGTTTAGGTCTTTTCCTTTTTCTCATTCATGTGAAATGTATATAAGCATCTGTCTGAAGACGCTTCTTATTCCTACAGCTTGTAGACGGACAGAAATAATCTTGTGACCCTATACCTTTAATAACATATGGAACATAACTGATATTCTCGAAACTTCAGTTTTCATGGTGGAAATTTGTAAGGGTACATCTAACAAAAGATTACAGCTGTTACTAGACAGCGTTACAGCACAGGCAAGTTCCTCAACTTACTAGTAGCAACAGAAACAATCAACAAGACACTGTTTCAAAGATGGGTCAGCCTGCCATGTAGTCCTGGTGCATGTTTTTAAAGCTTTGGTAGGTCAAAAAGTCTTAGTACCCTCCCTCTGTGGCAGTAGTTATAGAAGATAATGAAAGGATGTAAGGGCAGCAAGAACTCAGACATGCATATTAATATGCATGTTTTGAATATGCTCTGAGAATGTATTTTACTGCATTGGCTTCAGATTTATCTTTTGCAATTGTCTGCTTCGTCCTCCAAAGTTTGGTGTTTCCTTAGGAAAAGCTTGTTTTCCTGAACTCCAGCTAGTCCAGCATTGGCTATATAAGCTAGGTTTATTTAGCTGAAGAAGGTGGTCATACGTGTAGGAATTGTAAATTTAATTTAAAAATCCTTGTAGGTTATGGCTGAGACTAGTTTGTTGGTGCATCTTTTTTACCCATACATATTTGAGAATAGAGCAGCAAATTGCAATAGCAGAGTAGGTGGCACAGAAATGTCTCAGATTCAGAAAGATTAACCAAGTCTCTGTTCATCAGAGCATTTTTCCATACTAGGTAATAGCAAACTTGAAGTGTGGCCCTGCTAACGGAAGTGAAATTAATTCCCCTGCTAACAGAAGTGAAATTAATTCCTCTTTTTAAGAATTGTGAAAAATGCTAGGAATGTGCAGATTTAATAAAAGGTAAAGACTCAGGGAGATGATCAAAAGGTTATTGTAAATGGATTCTGTCACCTAGCCATTATTAATGTATAGTTAACACCATGCTAACCTTTTTACTGTTTTATCAACAAGTACAATCTAGTTAGTAGTTGAATATATCCTTTAAAACTTCTGCAGGTCATTGTTCTGATGAACAAAATCACAAGTCATCTTTATTTAAACAGCCTAGTAGCAATAAGAAGTTTTGTTAGTATTTATCACTAATAAATATTGTTTACCATAGTCGTAAAATCATTGCATATCATACAGATAACTCATAGCAACCTACTGATGTTATTAGAAATCCATTTGGCTTGTTGGTCTTTCCTGTGGTTTTAAATACAGATCTGGTGTATATTTTATTAGGATCTTTGGAGAAGAATTAATGAGTAAGAGTGAGAAGACCCTGTAATACCTACAGTTTGCAATGGTAGGTTATGAACCTTCAAGAACAAAAAAGAAGATGAAACACCTGCTGTATCCTTGAATCTAAGTACTAGTTAAAATATTGAAAGCACTTCGATTTTGGTGGGAATAGGTACCTTATTTGATGGAGTTTTATTTTTACCATGCATAGGGGCAGAGAAAAGACCTCAGTAAGCCATTAGTTAAAGGAAGAGTTAGGCAGCTACCTAGGGCAAGGAGAAAGAACTTGCTAGTCCAGGGGCTGGCCTTCCGCTTACACAGATCTCTGCTTTCTTTGAGAAAGTTAGTTACTGTTTCAAGCCTCCAAGTCCGCCTCTGGTGGATTGGATTGTCCTTCCCACCCAGTCATTGAGTCCAGTTTTGTAGGTAAGCTCCGCTTCTTTCCGGTTCGCCAACATGTCTGAAACAGACATCTAGCAGTAGGGGGCATATTGAATGGAACAGAAGAGGGTGGGAAGCTGAAACAACGTGGGTTTGTGAGTACTGGGAGGAAGTAGACTAGATATGACAGAACAAAAGAAGGTACTGGGTGAGAAAAGAAGAATCTCCTCAAAACTTTTCACACCTACCATCACATTTACAGTTCCCAGCTTGATCTTCCTTGACCCCATTGTTCTGGAGTCCTCCCTCCACTTCACTAGTTCCATTTCTTCCCTTTCTATGTTATCTTGACCACCTCATTTGTCTCCAAGTCCTCAGCATCCCTTTTGAGGATGCTGTCAACCCAGTTTTCTTGAGATCATTTTAGCTGCCTCTCTCTTCATTCCTTTACTGCAATTAGGTATCCTTGCTTATCCTAGTATATTGATTTTTGATTGCATGGGGCATGACCAAAGCTATCAACTAGAGACATTTCTGGATCTGGCTGTCTTCCAACTGCAGCCCCCCAAAAAAGAAGCTTCTTAAAGCACTGATCTATTTTTTCTGTGTTACCTCCCAGATTCATACTTCTATGCTGTTGTTTTGTTGTTTCTCTTAAAATGGCAGATTGTATCCATGGGGTCATACGGTTAATTATCTGATTAGGCTGAAAATTAAGTTTAAACAGCAACAGAGAAATTTTCTTGTCTGGATCAGCCTCCTGATTAGCTTCTCAGACACAGGCGTGCAAGCGCTCACCCTTGGAGCAGCTAGAAATAGAAGGAAAGAAGACTGTTTTAAACTCAGATATAATGCTCAGGATTTCAAGAAAATTAATTTGATTCCAGTTAAAGACCCAGCAATCTGAAGAACCTGTATACTCCCACAGGACTTCTAACACAAGTATTTGGTAAATAAATAAAGCCTTCCCATATACTGTGAAAGAGCACACACAGGACTGTAACATTTTTAACATAGAGGAGTGTAACTTCTTTACGAAATTCTCTTTCATCTAGGAAGCTTGTAAAGAGAGCAGATACCACTAAAAATGGTGATTTTCCTACCTTGCTAGAGAAAATTTTGAAGTTGTCAAAAGTAATCTATTTTTGCTGCCTGTTAAGGAAATGGGCAGGTTCAGAAAAATCTGCTTTGTAGACTATCCTGTCTAGAGTTCAGGAGAATGCTAAAAGAGATTTTACAGAACTGCATAATGTGATTCCAGAATAAATACATTTGTGTTGCATTGTAATCCATGGAGGATCAACAGAAAAGCTTGTGAGACTAATGTGTTAATGTCATATGTTAAGGAATAAAACTACACGTAAACATCAGTGACTGTTCTAAAAATAATGATCTAAGTAATACATAATTGGTGTCACAGTGCTACTAGCAATTGAAAATTATACAGGAAAACAGGTTTCTGACAAACTTGTCTACATTTTTGCATAGAATATGATACTTCTTTCATATTTAGCAAAAAGTATACTATATGTGGTTAGTGGTTACGGATGTGGTTACAGAACTAAAATTAATCTAAGCAATTATATTGTCTGTGTATGTATTGGGTTTCCGTGGCCAGATTTTGGTAGCAGGGGGGTTACAGGTGTGGCTTCTGTCAACAGCTGCTAGAAGCTTCCACTGTGTCCAGTGGAGCCAATGCCAGCTTGCCCTAAGATGGACCCACTGCTGGCCACGACTGAGCTGATCAGTGATGGTGGTAGTGCCTCTGAAATAATGTATTTAAGAAGGGGGAAAAAAGCTGCACAACAGCAATTGCATCTGGGACAGAGGAATAAAAGTATGTGAGAGCAACAGCCCTGCAGACACCAAGGTCAGTGAAGCAGGAGGGAGAGGGGAGGTGCTCCAGGTACTGAGGCAGAGGTTCCCCTGCAGCCGCTGGTGCAGACCATGGTGAGGCAGGCTGTGCCCCTGCAGCCCATGGAGGGTAACGGGGGAACAGATATCCACCTGCAGCCCATGGAGGACCCCACACCAGAGCAGGGGGATGCCTGAAGGAGGCACCAACCCTGTGGGAAGCCCACGCTTGAGCAGGCTCCTGTAAGGACCTGTGGTCCCGTGGAGAAAGGAGCACAGGCTTGAGCAGGTTTGCTGGCAGGGCTTGAGCAGGCTTTGCTGACCCTGCAGGGAGGCCATGCTGGAGCAGCCTCTTCCTGAAGGATGCACCCTGTGGAAGGGACCCATGGTGGAGCAGTTTGTGAAGAGCTGCAGCCTGTCTCACATTGGAGAAGTTCATGGAGAACTGTTTCCTGTGGGAGGGACTCCACTCTGGAGTAGGGGAAGAGTCTGAGGAGGATGGAGTGGCAGGAACAACGTGGGATGAACTGTCCACAACCCCCTTTCCCTTGCTTTCTGCACTGCTGTGTGGGGAGGATAATAAAAACAGGGAGCAATGTTAAGCCCGGGATGAAGGGAATGGTGGGGGAAGGTGGTTTTAAGATTTGGTTTTATTTCTCATTTCCTAGTCTGATTTGATTGATAATAAATTGAACTAATTTCCCCAAGTTGAGTCTGGTTTTGCCCATGACAGTAAACTGGTGAGTGATCTCTCCCTGCCCTTATCTTGACCAAGGAGCCTTTTGTCCTTTTTTCTCTCTCCTGTCCAGCTGAGGAGGGGAGTGATAGAGCGACTTTGGTGGGCACCTGGTGTCCAGCAGGTTCAACACACAACAACATAATGATACGGTTTATACAGGTGATGGGAGCTACACTGAAAACTAAGTCAGGAACCAAATGTACATGCTTTGCTGAAAAACACATTTTGTGTTGCTGAAATTCATAATAAGATTCTTAATCTACCTGGGGTTTAGAGTAGTTGAAATGGCTTTGTGTTACTAGGATTAAAATAATGCATTTTATAGGTTGAAAGTACACTTGTACTTTGAGTGTCACCTGCAATGCAGATTTGAGTTGGAAAATGCTTATTAGTTTGAAATTCTGGCCATAAATTTACTTCTTGCTTTTATTTCAGGTCTTATCCTTAACCTTCGAAGCTATACAACCCGCTCCTTATATCTATGCTCCTATTCTCTGAATCCACAAGTTTTTCTGAAATTACATTTAAGTCTTTGAAGAATAATAAAGGTTTCCTCTGTTTGTAAAGTGCACAGATTCTCCCTGCATTTGAAATGCCTTTTCCAAAATGCACGTCACACTGTTTCTTCAAACCTTTGCTATGCCATCACTTTTTCTAGTTTTATAACTTCAGTTGCTGTTTGTCTTGCACCTTTTGTCTTCAAATATGTTGCTGACACAGCCACATCCAGTATTGGATGTTATTAACAGTAAAAATGTATATACTTTTGTATTTTTGTATATAATACACTGGAATGTTAGTGTAATTTTATTGGAGTGTAGAAGAGAGATGCAGAAATGTCTGCCGTTTCCCTGAACAGTGAAGTGAGGGGCAGACTCCCTGCTTCATACAGGAACCATGGTAACTGCATTATCCCACAGATACTTGTACTGTAAGGGGTGACTGAAGATTTTATGAAACTGGAAAGGGGTGATGTAAACCTCAAGAGAAGACAACTAAAATGTTCAAGGTAGATTTCAGATCGTCACAGAGCTTGAAAAAATTGTTATAAAAAATAATGAGAAATATGTACACATTGGTATACATATGTGTACACAAGGAACTGGTAACTGCATTTAGATGATCTATGGTCCGAAATATTCTGCTTATGTGTATATTTAGTTTGTGCATATGCTGTTTTAGTATCTGTGATAATGAAATTTTAAATAATGTTAACATATGAGGATGATTCCCATCATCCTCATATCCATTCCACTCTATGCAGACATTATCAAATACTTTATCACATCTATTAGTTTTGAACTGAAATATTTATAAACAGTTTTATCAGTGCGTCAAACTTTATTACCAAGACCGATAATTATATCTTGCCAATAATCCATCCTGTAACTTATTAATACTCTTATGAAGTTGTCTGGGAGGGTCCTTAATTTCTCCGTTGAATATTTGGGTTGTTGTGATTTGGTTTTTGTTGTTTGGGTTTTGTTTTTTTTTTCCTTGTGTGAGTAGTTCAATAATCATCTTACTGTCTTGAAAAAGTACCGAAAGTACAGTTCATATTTTTTGTCTTTGCCTACAAAATTGCTTGTGTACAGTAGCAATATACTTAAAAATCCATATAGTTCATCTGCGAGACTATGCACACTCTAAAACTAGATGCAAGTACTACAGAGCTCATTCTCAGAAGCACCTGAATGTTTCAAATGTACATAACATTTATTTCCTGGCTGCGGAAGTATGGAGATGCAGGTACTCTCATTTAATAGAATTTTAGATGACTGATATGCACTGAGGGCTTTGTGTTTTCACTTTGTTTTTGTGGTTTGTATTTTCTTAAGCATATTGCTTTCTTTCCAGTAATTTTATCCCTCCCTATGTGGTAAATATTTAACAAAGTATGAAATTAACATTACAAGTTGTGAGAACTACAGAAATGGATCATGTCCAACTCGTACGTGTTCAACATGCTATTGTATTCTAAATTCAACCTATTTTGCAAGTCCTTGCTGAGCAGCATAATTACATATCATTTCTGGGTCATTGACTCAACATACAGTTGACAACTGTCAAGACCAAAGGAAAAATGTACTTTGATTTTCAATAATGCTCTTACGTTCGATAAAGGCACATGCTCTGAGATAAAGGGTACTGGAAAGCAGATGTTCTCATGGAGTATGACACTGTCTCTTAGTTAGGTGTATTGGATTCTGCTTTTCTCAATGCTCTGTACAAACCAGCAACACAGCAAATGTTAGTCAGAAATACAAACTGACTTATTTTTCTCCACAGTCAATTCAGACATAGTAATAAGCCTTTGAAGTCAAAAGTCAACATGCCAAAAAATACTTCATTAGCTCTGTGGAACTCTTTCTCAGTGAATAACATTTAGTTTGTTTTCACTAATATTCTTGGCTTGTTTTTGCAAACATTGTTATGATTATTGTTCCTTTTTTGTTGGAAATTCGACTTACTCATATTTTCTCATGTGAGATGTCTCCTATGTTGATTCCAGACATTTTTAGGGTTTGGGTTTGTAAATGCATCTTTGGGTGTATGAGAAATTAATTGTTCATTGCTTGAACATAATTGTTTTCACCAGATTTTTTAAAAATTATGCTGTACACACTGAATATTGGTGCAAATACAGCACAAAAATAGAAAAGAATGCACATGAATGTGATACTTTTATAAAATATTTAAAATATTTAAAATGTGATTTAAATCGTCACTTTGTTAGCATGAGAATGAGATCTGTAACTCTTTATCAAGTTAGAGGTCAGGCATAGTATTTCAGGGAAAAAGAAGTTACTTTTATGATTTTCTTCACCTTATACTTTGAGAAAAACTGCTATAAAATTTGTGGCAGTAATGAATAAAGCTAAACTTTTAAAAGAAAATTTATGATTGGGATAATATTTTTACACAAGTATCCCGATCCATTCATCCATACATTTTTTATTGTTTTTATCCTTTCATTCTGTATCTGGCAAGTAGAACTACATATCTTCTTGTAAGTTACCACTTCAAGTTGCCTTTTGTTCATAGAGTTCATAATACTGCTGCTGGAAATAGGAGGTTTCTTGCTATTAACGACTTGGATTTACACTGGTGTGTAAAATTCCAGATCTCTTCTTTCTGCTAATAATATGTAGATGTTTTTTTGGTTGGTTTTTTTTTTTTCAGTTGCTTCGTAGATATTGCAGTCTTGAAAATACAGCTCTTCTGAAGTTTGCCTACCACATCTTTTATTCGACTTATTCTGCAGTGCGCAAAACATTTTTTCCAAAGAGTTGTAGGGCACAAATTACATGCAAACATTGAATTCCTGATTCAGCAATTCTTCAGAAACTAAGTGTAATAGCTATATCCATGAGTTTTTTTGTGGATTTGGTCTTCCATGTGCTGAGAAATTTCACGCTAATTCCTGTGGTTAAGACCTTTGCATTTCCAAGCCTTGCTGAAACCTTTTTTGCTTGATTTCTCTGATCGACACTTGTAGTTTTCTGCTCTTTAACCCCAATATTGTCCTGGTGGGTCCATATATATTCACACAGTCAACAAGCTAAATTAATTTTCTTATATCAAATTTCACTAAAGCAATGGTTGTTGCCCTGTCAAAACCCCGTGTTTATCTATGAATTTTCTGAAGTTCAGTAATATGAATAGACTTCATGTTATTTTGTATTTGCTATGAATACTAAAGATTGAGTGAGAGAAATCAATTCTGCAAGACATTTCAAATGTTCAATTTATATTTATTCTTTTCTTTCTATAGAGTTTTTATTTAAACATAGTTGTGAGTTTTTTGTGAAGAATTGAAGTACGTATGCAGGAAGATGTTGGGTATCTAATGTTTTCCTAATGTCTATTTAGAGATGCAGATAGATTTCAATTTGCTCTCAGTTTTGTGGCTACAAACAAGGGAAGTTATCTTTTGTACGTTTATCCATCATATTGCCATCACACCCAAACTTTCCTCTTGAGTAATTTCCACAGAACAACCTTTGTCTTATAAATAGCTAAGATTCAATGTGCGGCGGCAGGGAAGTGATAACCGAAGTCTCTTTTTCAGCAAGTATAGCCATGACTTGGCAGCATGCTGAAAGGAGGTGAAGGAAGTTACTTCTTCATCTTCATAAATGTCCATCTATTCCTTCAAAACTACCAGAACAAATAGGAAATTATTAGAGGCATGTGTGCATGGCCACAGAGTTTGATTAAACTGGGAAATAGGTCTGTTCTTGTTCTACAAAGCTTCCTCCTAATTTATTTTAAAATGAGATTAGTAGGCATAGAAGGCCTTTTAAAAGTGCATTAGAGACTGATACTGTATGCAAATGTCTCTAAATTGTTACTCAGACCGCCTTGCTTAAATGGCAATTAATAGCTTTCTTCTGATGTATCTGGTATCTGAATGCTTTATGACAGCTGAAGTTGTAAATTAGCAATGCAGCTGTATATGTATTGCAGATATCTACGATGGTTTGGCCCAAAGAAGGAATCACATAACAGGAGGTAGTTTGGATTTTATTTTTTCACTTCTAGTCTGTGAGGCAGCTGTTGTGTGATGAAGCTAAGAAGGAATAGCACTATTATCCAGTTACTTGGAATGGAAGCTTCTTTTGAACGTGAAAGTGCTTCTGGGAATGCTAATAGCAATTCTGGCCTTAAATCAGTAAAGCACTTATAGTAACAGCATTCAAAACTTGTGCTTACAGTGAGTTCAGTTGGGGCTTCAGCAGGTGGCACTATTCATTCAGGATAGTTTAGTAGGAAATGACAGTTTTGAACTTTGTTTTCATTCAGCAAAAACATATTTAAGTTCAGTGCAGATTCTCAGCTGGTGAGGCTGGCAGAGCACCACTGACTTGGGCTGTGACACAAAGCAAACTGGCTCAGGGTCTGCTTGGTATTTAAATCTGGAAACTGGCTGAATTCCATACTAAGAAAAGTGCTGAGTCTTGTACTCACCTCCTATTGAAACAGCCTTCTCTGGTAGTGGTAAGGGAAAAAAGAAAATAGAGAGAAATTGCTCTGTGTATGAATGTACAGAATATTTAAGTGTATGGCAATAGAAGAATTATTTTAGTCACTGTGGAGTTTTCCATTCAGAATACCATTAGCCCAAATACTTGGGTTTTTCTCCTACTACATTTCATTTCAAAGCACATGTGTTTAAAATAGCTACATATTTTTATGTGTGTTCATATTATGTGTTTTTCTCTGTAGACATTTTTTATATATGTATGTATACTGTCGTTTTTGAGAGTCGGTGTTTATATACAACCTGCCCTATTTTTTAAAAAAATAAATGAAATTGTAAAAAGTTCACCTAGACATAACAAAGAAGTGTGAAAATACAATTTAAAAAACAGCATTTACTTCATTGAAAATGCTTTGATTTTAAAAAAAATCTTTATAAAAGACTGGGTTTGATGTGCAGTGTTGCACTTCCTGCACTTGTGCATGTTTTTATAATAACAATCTATGCATATGCTTGGTAACTTGTCTGAAGAAGCAGCTTAAAATGTATTTCTTCATTTGAGTTAACGCAGCATGGATCACCATAGAGGCATTTAGTATATTGACCTAATATTGAAATTTTGCAAGAGTGCTTTCCAAGTCACTAATTGCAATCTCTTTGTAAAGTGTGTGGCACTATATTGATTCAAGGCCCATCACTTGAGTCTAGTCAGGCATCTGAGCCTGCTCATGGTAACATTGACATCTGCAGCAGGTAGAAAGCATTAGAGAATCTGTCGTTTTCTTCGGGCTTCTCACTTCCTGATGAGTAGTTGTGAGTTTTCTGTGACACCAGGGAATGTTTCGGTTTCAAAGTAGTTTGTGGAAATGTGTATTCAGTCTGGTAGACTGAAAAGATACTAAATACAAAAGCGCTTTTTTTTTTTTCCCCTTTTTTTTTTTTTAAGATATACCACGGAGTATGTAATTGTATTTAATGTTTGAAATGCAGCATAAAAACATAAAAAGTAAAATAGCCAAATCATATTCTAAGGATTTTATGCATACTCAGTTCAACCTTGCAATTAATTATGTTAGGTGAAATATGCTTACAGAGTTTTTGAGAGTGTGCATCAGGAATTCCACAGATTGGCCAACTACTGGAGCAAGAGATACCTGATCCTAACATAAAGTGTGATCTTCTTTCATCACTGTTTGTAAACATTTGCTGTTACCCATTTTGTGTGTTGTAAACAAACACATCAGTTTGCTTTTGGGTTTAATTTGTCTTGTGTTAAAAACAACTTCAAAATAAATGGGCATTTGTTTCTCAAAGATCAGAGATTAAGAGTAAAACTGGAAAGTGGCATGGGAACGCATGTGAAACTAAAAGCCTGAGGGAATACTTGCAGTTCGTGGAATACTGAAACTTTCCCTAGTATATGGAGAACTTTTGCATCTTACTGCCATTCTTTCTTTTCATGGCAGCATTGCTATCCTGGGAGCTGTGATCACCCTGGGCTTTTTGCTGACAGATTGTCATGTAAAGCTCTGTGACAGCAGTGCTCCATGGTAGAGAAAGGGATTGCAGGAAAATTCCCTCCAGTCTGAAATAGTCTGCTGGACTGCAAGCTTCTTCTTTCCAAGCTCTTTTTCTTAAAAATGATGCAGATTTTTGTCTCATTAAATATGCTTCTTTAATTAAAAGCACTGGTATTTCATGCTACTATTGCTGCATGTATCAGTCATATATTTTACTGTAATTAATCAGAGATGTTATAATACGTCTTACAATTATCTTTAGTCAGTCATAATGCCACCAGAAACTGCTGTTGCCTTATAGTTTATACTGCCCTCAAAATATAAAATGAATCTCTTGAATATCTCTTTCGACTATAGAGTCATAAAAGGGAGAAGAAATATGAAATAATTAAAATAATCCATATATAGGCTTTTTCTTTATCTTTCTTTCCTACTTTTGTTCTTTTTCTCTTGCTTTCAAATCAGTTGTAAGAGACACGTAAATATCAGGCTTATGTGTAGGGATAACAGAAAGATTACAGTTTAATATTGGAAGATAAGAAATCTGAAGCTTTGAATCTTATTCCTGGCTTTTACTTGGTCAACAGCATACAAGGACAAGTCATAGTTTCTCTGTGTCACAACTTACTGCAGGC
This sequence comes from Nestor notabilis, assembly GCF_000696875.1. Taxonomy (NCBI): domain Eukaryota; kingdom Metazoa; phylum Chordata; class Aves; order Psittaciformes; family Psittacidae; genus Nestor; species Nestor notabilis. Next base: position 54,865 of record NW_009934133.1, on the reverse strand, counting down.
TAACATTACAGCTAGAATGTCTGCCTAGATCTTAGAAGTGCTGTGAAGCCAAATAAGACACTTAGAAAGTACTTTGAGATACGCAGATAAAATGTATTGAAGTATCTTTTCATTTGTAATTTGCTTTAATTTGAAGTCAATTTTGAGTAAGAGTAAATAATTTTGTCTGTAGAAGAACATAACACTGTACATGCACAATGTTTAGGTATACATTTATTTACTGCAACAAGATTTCTGTTTTCATGTCACTCACAGACTGTAAATCAGGATCATGACCTTAGAACTCATTAACTGCTAAAAATAAACAAAAAAAAAAAAGCATTGAGGATGCAACTACTTTCACCTGTTTCAGGACAGAGACCTTAGGTCAGAAACCAGATTCCTTTCTTCCTAGTATAATCCTCTGCTATACAATCACAATGACTGTTTCTTGAAATTATAATGGCATTGAAACTTTTGTGAAAATGAACATCTTGTCTCTCCTAAAAAAAAAAAAAAATTGTCTTTTTTTTAGATTATTAGTGATTTCTTCCTGTATCTTGTAAACCTAGACACATTTATCTACAAACTCCTACTGGTTCACTTAGCTTTAGATAATATTCATCACAACACTGTTTTCTTAAATTTAATAGATCAGTGTATTTAAAATAGCCTTCACTAACTATTCCCATGCAAATAATTGAAGGAAAAAAAATCAACAGCAAGTGTACCCAAACTTTTTAGAACACAGTTCCCATTCTGCTCTTTTCCTTATCTCTAAGCATTCAGGAGAATAACATTCCTTCAGCCATGTTAGATTCCCCAGTTAGCTGTCCTCAGGTGGTAGAAAAAAGCAAAATATATTCCTCTGAGCTATCAGTGTCCTTGCCAGTTTTTGATACTCCTCTTCTAAATCTAAAGATAGAAGGTATTTTGGAGCAAATAGATTTTCTATCCTCTATAAGAAATCCTCTAAACCTGCTATACTGGGAAGATTTTATGAGATTTCTCTTGAGTCTTGATGGTTCTTCAGTTTTGAAGTGTGACAGATGCAATTGATTGTCTATTCACTACCCTTTCACCTGTATTTGGAATAGAGCTGAAGTAAGGATAATTGAGGAGTCAAAGTGGAAGAAGATGGGCAGGAGAGAATTTTGTCTTAACCACCCTCCATAGTCTTCTGTTGCCCCTCTAACCTTCCCTCTCAGTCCTTTCTAGATCTAAGTCTATCCAATTTCTCCAGTCTTCCTTTTAAAATACCTTCTTTCTTAAAATACTAATCTTACCTAACAGTGTTCACCTGAAAAATTACCTGTCAAGGATTTTCTACAGGATGCTAAACATGTGCCCTTATTGGGCTGACTTTATGCTAATACTGTTTTGCAAGCCAGCTTGTCCTGTAGTCTTTGTAGCAAGTATTTGGTAGTATTAACCTACAGTCCACTTCACGAGGAAGTGTGGATTGTTTCCTGAGTTAGTTTCATACATGTTTTTTGATAACTGTAGTCTACTCCTTTTGAAAGTATCATTTGCTCTTCCTGTTACAAAATTTATTAAACACTGGTATTGTAAATATATTTGCAGCACTTCACCTTGTGCCCTTCAGTGTCCTTAGAGAGAAGGTTATGACGTACATCACAATGAACAACAATCAAAGTGCATGAAACGCATGGTCAGTGGTTTCATGTTAGTCTGTTTAGTGTATAAAGCTGGAGCTGAAGAATAAACATGGAGTCCTGTCCTCTCCAGAAAAGGATCACAGCTTTACAGGTGGCAGTACAGGATAAATAGAAATTAATACTTTCAGGGAAGACCAACAGCTAATGTTAATAAAAGTGACAGCAGTGAAATTGCGTAATGAAATTAAAATGAAGATGAAAAATGCGTTGCAGAAACTGAAATGACAAATATGTTTAGGTTTTTATGTATGATAGAAAGCCAAATTCTTAACAGTTTTATGCAGAGGTATTTGTCAACGTTTTATCATTCACCACAGAATTTTCGAATTGCCTTGTGAATTGGCTGCATCACTTGCTTTGCTTGGAAATTGTCTTCAGTGCTTTAAATCAGTACCAGGGCTGTCGTGTTAAAATGTTATTCCCATACTGTACCTAAGATACAAGGATATCTCCCCCTCTCTCCCTGTTTTACTGTTTTAGTAAGTAGGAAAAGTGTAAAAGGAAGAAAGACATGAGATCAATTTACTAAGTCACATCTTTGGAAACGCTGGTGTGCTTCCTCATTCAAATACTTTGGAGATGACAGCAAAGTTTGTTACACGATTCTAACCGTATTACCAAACCAATTCAAGAAATTGTTGCCTTGTAGTACTGCTCAAATTCAGTTCAATAGTAAAGCTTCACTATTTTGAGAAGCCCCAGGTGATCTTAGTGCCTCAGGAGAGTCAGTTGACTAACTTTCTTGCTCCCTAACCCAAGTTAAGAATAGAGGACCTGAGAAGAGGAGAAAGTTCTTATCCTCTGCGTAGTTTCTGATGAGTTCACTGCTAAGGATTCCTCAGCTCCAATGTGTATAGTGAAAGAAATGCCTTTGGCTTCTTTTGTTATCAATAAGCCATGTATAACACATGTTAATTGATAACAGAATCTTACTCTAACCCAAAAACCTATGAATGTGCCAGTAGTGAATAAAAGGAGAAACCAGGCAGTGGTTGTTAAGCTTAGACTTTGTTTCTTAGTCATTCCATCTATTCTTTCTGACTGACATAATGCAATATCAGCTTATGAATTTACTTTAACCCAACCATTTGCCTTTTTTCCTTGTGTACTTATTTTTGTCATGTTGCATGAATTTTGGTTTTAAATTAAACCTGAGAAGCTGAAAATACTTGTGTTTATTCCTTTTGAAAGTCTCAGTTACGTGTAGAAGTTGAGGTGTGTACAGCAAGAAAACCTTCAGACTCTTCTAAAGAAGTTAATACCAAGGTAATTAAAGTTGTGGACTTCTAAAGAAGTTAATACCAAGGTAATTAAAGTTGTGGACTTACTTATTGTTTGCTTGCTTTTTCTTGATACAGTGTGTCAGTCTGATTAGGAGAAGTCTGAATTCCCAACCTCCTGCAACCTATTCTTTTTCCAGCTGTATTAATTTTAAACTATCCTAACATACAGCCATACCTATATGCGAAAAAAGCTGATAGGTTTAATTATACTAATTAATTAATTGCCTACACTAAAATATGTCTCAAAAAATATGTGTATGTATGTTTTACACAGAACCATAATCCCACAAGTATATTTTTCAGCAGTCTTCCTTTGTAAAGCTTCTGGTTTGCTGAGAGGAGAAACTTCTAGTAATTAACAGCTTTGGGAAGAAATTGCAATCTGTTTTCATTTCTTACAGCCTGGGACATAAAGCTGGCGAACTGGACCCTTTTTGTAATGCTTTCTGTGAAACTGATGTTGCTCTGCGGCAAGGCATTTCTTTATCATAGCATGAAATTAAAACAAGAGAGGATCATGTGGATTTAACTATCTGGAAGCTTTAATTCATTTTGGAATTGTATTCGGTTACTAAAAGAGTTCAAGACACCTTTTCTTTCTCCAATCCTTGCAAATTTAGGGTGAGCTAGTACCTGGCCTCCCATCCTCTTGCAGCTTACTAGCAGGGCTGCAGAGTACCAGATCTTGCTCCTGGAAGATGTATAAAACAAAAAACTTCAACATAACTTGCAAACATTCACCTCTTATGTAAAGCTTAAGCGGATATTATCAAAGGGACTCTTCTTCACTATCAACTGGCAAAAAAATGACAAATTATTCCCAGCTTTCTTCAATGCCTTCCCTTTACTCCATTCGTAGCACTGGGTTATTAAGGATCTGGTTTCGCTGGGAAAAGTACTAGCAATGAACACCTGCCAGAAGGACAATCCCAGATTACCTTGTTAGACGCTAGTCTCAACCTTAAATTAATTTAGATCCAAGACACTTAATAAATCTCTCTTTCAAACCATCTGTTTGTTGCTCCCAAACAATTAGTTGTGTGCCTGCACTGCAAAAACAGAGGTCCCAAACTGTTTAACCTAGCACAGCTTTAGTGAAGAAGGTTTAGACAGAGCTATTTAGTTCTTTGCCTCAAAAGGTGGTGGAAAAATTTACTGAAAACTTTGGTTCACAGATAGTAGCTCTGAAACCAGTTGAAAGTAAGGACAGAGGAATGACTTGTATTTTCAAATACTTCAGATACCAAATAATTCCTGTTTTCCCTTCCTTCTACAGTGCCTCGCATCACTGAGGACTAGCTCATGTTTAAATATGACCATTAGGTTTTGACCACTGGGCAAACTTTCCCTTCTGTCCTGGTTTCAGCTGGGATAGAGTTAGTTTCTTCCTAGTAGCTGGTGACGTGCTGTGTTTTGACTTTACTCTGAGAACAATGCTGAAAACACATCTAGTTATTCCTAAGTGGTGCTTACCCTGATCAAGGACTTTTCGGTCTCTCATGCTGTGCCAGTAAGGAGGGGCACAAGAAGCTGTGAGGGAGCAGAGACAGGACACCTGACCAAAAGTAGCCAAAGGGATATTCCATACCCCAGCACATCATACTCGGCATAGAAACTGGGGGGAATTGGCTGGGAGCCACCAATTGCTGCTTGGGATGGGATGGGCATTGGTCAGTGGGTGGTGACCAATTGTACTGTGCATCACTTGTCTTTCTCGGGTTTTATTTATCTCTTTTAGTTGTCCCCCTTTCATTATAATTACTATAATTATTATATTTTATTTCAGTTATTTAACTCTTCTTAACCCACGGGTTTTACCTTTTTTTTTTTTTTTTTTTTTTTTCACTTCACAATTCTTGTTCCTATCTCATTGGGGCAGAGGTGAAGCAAGTGTTTGCATGGTATAGTTGCCAGCTGGGCTTACACCACGACAGCTTCTAACACTGGTTTAAAAAATACTGTGCTAGTTATAATCTCTAGTGCTTTTCCAAAACTTTACCTTCAGCCATTTTAAAATCACACTGTGAAGTGACTTATGTTGTTGCCCTTTGGCCAATATTTCAAGAATCACATTCCTTAACCCTGCCTTTAAATAGTTCACTGATTATTTCCTATGTATGTATACTGATACATATACACAAATATTTACACGTATAAGCAAATATTTTAAATATGAGTACCTGTGCAAAAATATATGTTAAAATTGTGTATATGTATGTAAATTTTTTTCTTTTGTTGAGACCTACTTTATCTAAGTGGTGTGACTTTTTTATTTATCTCTGGAAAGCAGAAATTTCAGGCAGAAAGTACCCACTATCCTCTGATATACTCATTTGAGTAATCGGTTCTCCTCTGCAGAAGAGAGTAATACATAACTTGGAAAGGAGCATTCTTAGGGACCCCTGACATTTTTCCTAGGAGCCAGATTACTGTATGACCAAGTAGTGTTCAGAACACAGCCTCAGCATTCTTTTTGCAGCCAGGTGTATGTGTATTTAATATGAAGTTTCTTTGCCATTAGCACAAAATAGTTCAAAATTTTGCATCTTGTTCCTAATACTTCCATCAGCAAATATGATTCATTCAGAATAACCTGTGCACTAAGTAACTGTGACACCTTGTGATTGCCATTAGTCTTCTTGCAGCTTTTGATGCTCATTTTAATCATCTGTGGTTCAAGTTATGTGTGATTCCTTGTAAGCATATTGGGGTTTATTTATTTCTTCTGAACCTAACACTTACCTGCATCCTGACAATATCCGAGTTGTTATCTCAAAACCAATGCTAATACTGAGGAACTGTACTGATGCTTATATTGGTAGAACTTCACTGAAGCAAATAGATTTATACTAGTTTACGGAACTGAGGTTTGGTTCTATTTTTTTTGCAATTAAGTAATGATTAGGAAGAACTCATCTAGAAAATAAGTCATGAATGTCAGGTTGGGAACAAAGATGCAATGGAATTTGTGTCTTTTTCTACTAGTTTGAAAATGCCTGCATGTACTGTTCCAGTTTTTTCAAAGCTTTGTTCTAATACTGGGGAGGTGAGGGTGTTTATAGCAGGGAATGGTGCAAGTTAATTGTTTACTGTTATTATTGCAGAAAAAGCTGAAAAATTAAATGCTATCATTAAAAAATTTAATTCCCCTTTATAAAAGCAGTCCGTTACATACTTAGTTTTTGAATTCTGTTAGAGGCTGAGAGTACAACTCAAAACATGTCCCTGTGTGCTCTGGGCCTGATAGTTTGTGATAGCTGCTTCATATGAAGTGGACTGATTCACCTCTGGCTTGTGGGAGCTCAACTAGAGATCTAACTAGTTTAATAGGAATTATCTGAATGTATTAAATCTGTTTTTAGATGTGGTTTTGGAAAGATAAATTACTACTTTCAGTACTTCTTGCTATGAAAAAAGTAGTATAGATAGAAGGCTTATTTCAGTATCAGAAAAAATTGTTGAGAAACATTGCATAAAGATTTTTTTATTCCCTGCAATGAAGAGGTGATAGTTTAAACTAGATAAACACTTCACTTTTTACCATTAATGTAGTTGTTTTGTAAACCACTAAATAATATAGATTATGGTGCATTTGAAATGAGTGTTTTAAGAGCAAAAAATGAAAACTACAGCAATAAAAATATTAAATGAAATCTTAAAGCAATTTCCTTTAATCTAACCTGCACTTCAGATTAGATTGGACTTTCATGGGCTAGTCTTGCATACAAAACTTGTTTTTAACTTTGTCAAGTTTGTATTAAAGTATGGTTGTTAGCAGTATTTGCATCCTTGGTCAGCATGTCTGTTTGATGTAAACCCCCAAAATACTCCATGACTGGGACCTACTAGTTGTCAGCACTGACCATCTTGGAAAAGAGGCTTGCTTTTACAGAGGTTACCTAAGTGGAACTTGGGTTGATTTCAAGTTGACAGTGCTCTAAGGCACTTTGATTCTGCCCTCCATCAACTCGTGAATCCTCTGTTTAGAACACAACATCAAATTGTGGAATGATTTAAATGTAGAAACAGCAATTTTGGAATAGTAACTACTCAAACTGATAGTTGCAACAAATAGTTTCTAAGTATCACACAGGTGAACTGGATTTAAACAAATTGTTTGCCAAATGATTTTGAATTGGAAACATATTTCATGGACAATCAAAGCAAAGAAATACATTCTAACAGTTGAATTGCTTCCGAGCTGAAATTTTGAGCCATGAAAAATTTATGTTTGGCCTGCTTATGGACGAAGTATCTTTTAAATAAAAATTACTAATGAGCACCTCCCGTATGAAGACAGGCTGAGAAAGTTGGGGCTGTTCAGCCTGGAAAAGAGAAGGCTGCGTGGAGACCTTATAGCAGCCTTCCAGTATCTGAAAGGGGGCCTACAAGGATGCTGGGGAGGGACTCTTCATTAGGGACTGTAGTGGTAGGACAAGGGGTAATGGCTTTAAACTTAAACAGGGGAACTTTAGGTTAGATATAAGGAAGAAGTTCTTCACAGTGAAGGTGGTGAGGCCCTGGAATAGGTTGCCCAAGGAAGTTGTGAATGCTCCAACCCTGGCAGTGTTCAAGGCCAGGCTGGACAGAGCCTTGGGCGACAGAGTTTAGTGTGTGGTGTCCCTGCTCATGGCAGGGGGGTTGGAACTAGATGATCTTAAGGTCCTTTCCAACCCTAACTATTCTATGATTCTATGATTCTATAATGTTTATAAACATAAAAGGATATTCTTGTCTAGTGTACAGAACTTACTAGCTTTTCTACAGTAGTGCTTGTGCATCATTTATTGTGTACATTAACCACGTTTACATTTTATTTCCGTTTCATTTGTACTTTTTGACAGCTCGAATTTTTTTACTGGTTATCTTGGAGTTTCATTAGGTAATGTCTTCAGGCTACAGACTGATAGTCATAAATAAGAAGAGCAATATCATTCTGACCTTATCAGGCTGCTGTGGACAAATTTTCTTCTGCCAGCAGTGCTTGATACTTTTAATCTGATGTTTTTATATTAAAATTTAGGATATCTACTAGAAAAGCAAAGCTGTCTTGAAATAAGAAATGTTAAACTAAATAAAAATTTTCTTTTGTGTATAGCATGTGCTTAAGGGTTAGCAAGATAGTAACTGAGATATCCTGAGCTGCCTTTTGGGTACTCTTAAACATTTTTAAGTTACTGGTATGCCTTTTTACTCTAGTAACCAACTGTCGTGGTTTCTGCAGCAGAAATTATTCCTTTTCACAGACTAGTATGGCGATGACTCAGTAGAATGAAATGCATAAAGCACAGCACAGATCCTTGAATGGAAGAACAACTGTATCGGAATGACTGTTACCTGAGGTGTATGGTCACAAGAGCATATTCTCAAATTGGTGGTTGGAAATACTTGAAATAAACATGCAAGTTTTGGGGTTTTTTTATTGAAAAAAACACACACATCTAAGACCATTTGACCTAATTTAAAGCAAATACTCGTAATACATGAGTTTATGCTCTTAATTCATTATTGTTTATATTAAATTCTCTAAAATAAAAATAATTTCCAAGGTCTCTTTTTCTATTTTTTTTTTTTTTAATTTGTGTTTCTTCAAACCAGCAAATGCTTTGGAGCATTTGATTTGGAGAATCAGAAACACTGATTCTAATGTTTCTGGTAACAGCCTTAATAATAGGTACTTGTGTGAAGGACAGACATACTTCAGAGTGAACTGAATAAGAAGCATCAATGCATCTAAAGCACATATTACGTGGCATTTCCTTTATGCAACAACCCTTTCCCCCCTTCCTCCATGGTCAGAAAAAATTGCCAATAAATGTTGTCATTGCATAAACTAGGACTAGAAAGAGGAAGAAAAATGTCATGTTACTGGTGCTTGCTGCAGTTATTAGCGTGTAATTGTAGCCAAAAGCTAAAAAGAACAAGTTGTCCATTTGATTCCTTTCTATGATTGGGTGAAGTTTTGTACACATAAGAATCTTGAAATGCATTTTATCATCAGTGTAATGCCACTGATTTCAGAAATACCAGGCTACTATGAAAGACTGGTCTAAAACATTTCTTTTAAACAATAGTTTAACCTTTGATTGGCTTTGGTGACATCATAAAAATTGGTTTGTCATGACCAGTCCAAAATACAATGTGAGTTATAAAATGTGCATCATCTGTATATTTAAATTTCCATCGAGCTGAATCAAATTATGCTAATCTCCTGAAATATACAAATGGGACTATACAAAAGCTTCAGAATTCAACTTCAACATTTTGGGTGACATAGACCTATTTCCTGGGACAGCACTAGAAATTGAAGTTCTTTAGTGCTGTAAAACCAGTAGTGGGCAGTCTAATTTGTCAGAATGCTGTGGATTCCTTTCTTCATATGTATAGTGAATGAATCTCATTAGATTATGTTATGCATTGCTGTTACTTGGTGAAGTGAAATAAAAATGTATTATCTTCCTTATGGGAATTTGATTTTCTTTGCAGTTTTCATGTGCTTCACCTGTACAGCTGATCCATACTGTGTAACTACGTTCAAAAAAGAAGAATGGGGGGTAAAATTAATAACAAAAGGAGAAAGCACCTCAAAACTCCCTCACTCATTGATTTTGATTTTCAAATGATGATGTCAGGCCAGACATATTGAAGTTAATCTCTAAACACAGATTATCAATTTTTAAAGTAAATAATTAGTAAGGAAAAAAATGGAACCTTTTTAACATAATTACAACACCCAGAATTATATCATGATTTCTTAATTGTATGTGGCTGATCTGTAATTTATTTTCCTGAGTAAAATCTTTCCTTTTGTTATTGTAATTATTATTACCTCAGAATACTATCCATAAGAAAGTACATTATTCATTAGGTTACAGAAAGACAGTATTGCAATTACTTGCACAAAGGAAAGAAAACAATCCTACAGCAACATGTAATAAGTTGAAAGGAGTACCGTGTTTATCTTAGTACATCATATGTTGTCTTGGACTGATCTGTTCATCTTAAACTGCTAAGTATGTGCTGTATCATAAAATGGTGAAAGAAACTAACCCCTGGAAATATTTAAGGCCAGGTTGGATGGGGCATTGAGCAACCTGGTCTAGTGGAAGGTGTCCCTGCCCATGGCGGAGGGGTTGGAACTAGATGAGCTTTAAGGTCCCTTCCAACCCAAACCATTCTGTGATTCTGTGATTCTGTGAAATTATCTTACAGCAATTATTCGTGTTCTGTAGTTTGCTATTAAGTTATAGAATGAAAACTACCTGCCCCATACCTGCCCTTTATTCACAAACCCCTTGTTTTTCAATATGTCTTTGAAATAAAATATTTAGGCGTTTTCTCCAGCCAGCTTTCTCAGTGCCAGAACTTTAGTCTTTATGGTTTATTTCAACACTTTGGCTGGATCTTATCTCCATATTTCATGCACAACATTATTCCTTTTCCTGTTTCAACAGCTTTTTTATGGCCACCCATTTTTAATTTAGGTTAGAATAATTCCGCTGCAGTACTGAAGATTTAAGTTAAAGACTTAACATTAGGCTAACTTTACATTAATATTTCTAATAATATTTCTGTCATTTAGAAATATATCAGGTCACCATTATCAGCAGCCATACAGGTGTATCTTTTACATATTTCACATAAACTTCACAAAAAATTAAGTTGAGGAAGGTCATTCTGCTGTGTAGACCTGTAACATTATACTGGATGTGCTATGTGAACTAATAAATGGTAAGATTTTTCATAATAACTAATAAAACCTTCAGAAACAGGTTAAATCCTAAAGTGCTGAGTTTACATACATATTTTTCACATCTTGTATTTCCAAATTACTCAATAATAACATAGAGGAACTACAGAAGTTAAAGAAGAAACTGGTTGCACTTAATGGTTGCATCTGTGGTTGTATCGGTAATTTATTCTGACACTGTACACACAAGTGTAAGAAGAGCAGCTAGCTCCAGTCATACATCTTCATCTCTCAGCTCACTACCTTCCCTATATGCATTATAAATCTTATCATCTATCCATGCTTTGTGTTGATTTCTTCTCCATCTTTCGATACTCCAGTTAATTAATAACCTAGTCAAGCTGAAGAGGAACTCAGACAGGTGATCCTTAGGGATTGTATGTGTTGCCATGTTTCTGTGGGCAATGCATTCCTACCAGTGTCTTTCTACAGTCATCTGTGCTAGAGCTGTAGAGGAAGGGAGCAATAATGCAGCCAGAGAGCAACTGGCACTGTGGAAACTGTAACTACCAGTCCTATCCCTGAAATAATTTTCCATAGATTCTATTTCAAAAAGTCTGTGTTTGCAAAAACTAACTACTACATTTAAGCTTTCTAGAAAACCTCATCCCTGGAGAAAAATACAAACTTCATTTTTCATGCACTCAATAGAACTAATGTATCTTGTTGGGCTTTTGAACATTCTTTATCAGTCACCACCTGATTCCTCTAATTCAACCAGATAAGCACTATGGGAATGGGAATGCGTCCTTATTATGAGGAGACAGAGAACATTCATATGGTAGAAGCTGTAATTCTGGATCATCTGCTTAATGCTCGATAGCCACAGGTGCAGTATTGCCTATTTTTGTGTACTATTTATGGTATTTGAAGATACACAGAAGAATTTGTACTCTAGAGTATCCATAGATATTTTCCCACATAATTGCTTTTGGAGTCGTTTTCATCTGTTTCATGACATGATTTAAGACTTACGCCTAGAATAACTGCAAAGACTGGAAAACAGCAGTTTAATAGCAATGAGATTATGACTACAAATGTTGTTCTTAGAATAATAGACTACTCTTATTATCAATTATGACTGAAATGTGGAGACCATCATTGTTCACATTATCTACCTGCGTAGAATACCTCAAGCCAAACCTTAAGATTAGGGAACCCCTGCTGCTGACTATGACAGTGGCAATATTCTTTCACAGTTCTGTGGACAGGGAAGAATCATAGAAACATAGAATAGTTTGGGATGGAAGGGACCTTCAAAGGTCATCTAGTCCAACCCCCCTGCAATGAACAGGGTATCTGCAACTCAGTAAGGTTGCTTAGAACGACATCCAGCCTGGCCTTGAATGTCTCCAGGGGTGGCACACCTGCCACTTCTCTGGGCAACCTGTTGCAGTATTTTACCACGCTCATTGTAAAGAATTCTTGCCTCATGTTCAGCCTAAATCCACTGTCTTTTAGTTTAAAACCATTACCCATTGTCCTATCTCAGGAGGCCCTGCTAAAAACTCTCTCCCCATCTTTCTTATAGTCCCCTTTTAGGAATTGAAAGGCCTCAATAAGGTCTCCCCAGAGACCTTATTTCTTCTTTTCTCCAACTACGGGCACTCCAATGATAGCATGAGTCAATCATTCTGAAAATGTCCTTTCCGGAAGAACCACCTAAAATAACCAAAACAACTGATCTCTGGGGTTTTTGGCTGCTGTTATTTATACAAATAATATGTTAATTTCCTGACATTTTTCTCTTAATGCGCAATTTAAACTGAAAGGTGAAGCTTTGCTATTGTGAAGTTGGGATGTGTTGACTCTGGGCTGCAACTAAGCACCCACTATTTGCTCACTAATTCCAGCAGTTTGGTGGAGAGAATCAGAAGGGCAGAAGTGAGGAAAACTTGTGGGTCAAGTTAAACACAGTTAAGTAAGTGAAGGGAAGAAAAGAAAGAAAAAAACCCAACCTGATGTGAAGGCAATTGCTTACCACTTCTGAGCAGCAGACTGACGCCCATTCTTCTGCACAGAGTATAATACTCTCTTGAATTAACATGGCATGATTCAGGAATTGCACTTCTGAAATAAAATCTCAGTGCCAACTTTCCCACTGCATTTTAATCTATTTATGCAAACCTTTTCTTACAAAACAGTAAGCATTTAGTTCCCAACTCCAGTGAACTGCAAGGTGTTTGTGATGGTCTTGTTGCCCCTGGCTGATGTACACAGACCAATCACTTCTAAATTTCTAGTCTATACTAGTTATAGTGTCGACTCACATGCTGCCTTTGTACTCTCCCTTGTATATGTCACTGCTTAGTGAGTTTAGCATTCAAGCTGTCAGTAAATTTCCTTCAGTGTATTAGGCCATTTTTACTTTAAGCCCCAGTGTAAGTGAAAGCAAGTGGCTGCCAGTATGATCATACTGATTTCCATAACTAAAAACATCAAAATTCTTTCAATTTCTGAAAAATATACAATATCAGACTTTAGTATTTTGCTAATTTTTGAATCACAAGACTATGACTTTACAGTTTGATTTCTACATGCTAAGTTTTACTTTTTAAGAAGATCTTGCAACCTGAAAAAATGAATTAGTAAGTGTCTGCATAACATGTACTGAATTGTCTGTGCTGCTCTGGCCATCACCCTTTTATTTTAACATGTAATGACTGCTGTGAAATAAGTATGAAACAGAGGTTAGATGCTTTTCTACTTGTTCTGATTTGCCTTCTGTAGCCATTCAAGCAATGTCAGGTAACACTGTGAAGGTTACACAATAATATTATTTAAAGACTGTTATTTAGGCAGTTTTAACCTAAAACCCTTTTGTGGTCTAGATAAATTGTTAATCTTCCTGTACTTAGAAGTATTTGACATTTTCAGCAATTCTTAAAAATATAATTCTAATTTCTACACAGTTTTATTAATAAACTAGCACCAGAATTAGCAAACCAGAAAATTCTAACGCAAAAATGCTGTACACCCATCAAGGTAAGATTAAAAATACTTACTAGGTCAGGAACATTCATCAGTGAGTTATTTAAGAATGAAGTTACCAAGTGAACAAAAGGCTGAAACCATACTTTAATAACTACATATATAACTACTGTCATTGTTCCAGTGAATGCTTCATCAAGTTATTAAACTTTCACCAAAGCCATTGAAATAATTACTTCATTTCAGAGGAGATTACCAGCCACAAGATTACAGCTGTGCTCTGTAGATTCCTATCTTATACAGTAAGGGGTACACCAAAGCTGGAAAGCTTCTACAGAAAGGGACCAAAGAACATTGTTCCAAGATCCACAGGATCTGATGCTTGGAGCATTTAAAGAGAACTTGATTCATGTCTACTTCTTTCATACAAAGCCCTGAACTCAGGGCTTTTCTTTTTTTCCTGTGTTTTCCAAATAGCTGGCATTCCAATGAGTTTCATATGTGTTCAGTCTATACTCTAGCTTGGAATATTAAAAATCCAGTTGCAGGGCAGGTAGAGCCAGATTTTATGCTGGAGTATCAATCCGTATCTGCTTGACTGTGACTGGAATACCGTGAGCTCTTTGTCCTGTCTTTGTGTTTAACGTGCTGGTCCAGGGGAATTGATTTGTCCAATGTTTCCAGGGTCACTTTGTTTTTTCAGCATCAGGAGAAATTGTATCAGCATTGTATCTTTTTCTCTATCTTTAGAAGAACCAAATAGGGTCTTCCTTCACACTTCTGAAACTACGTGTTAGTAGTAAGGTTTGGAAATAGACAGCTTTGAAGTCTGCAATATCCTTAACGTGTCTTCAGGTCATTGGTTGAATGCTTGAAAACTATGAACTGAAACAGCTTGTGGCAATGAAGCTTAACTGAAAGCAGACATGCCCCTGTTGAGAAGCCCTGAAGGGTCTTTGTTTAAGACTGTTTTTGGTGTTGTATTTTGACAAAGGTTAAGCAGCTCCCTGCTAAGAGTGTTGGCTATTACAGAACACATTGTGTAGGAATTTTATTCTTCCTTTGCTAATGTAACTGCAGAAGACAACCACCTAGCTGCCTAACTTAAACATAAGCATCCTGCTGGAGGCACAATAAAAAAAGTGGTACTTCTGGACAATCAGTGACCAGGAATTAAATCCAAATATTTAAATTTTTAAATAGCAGAGATTTTTCAGCACACTTACAATGTTGCAGAAATTTTCTGGTGGTTCTTATGACTGATTAAGTTTAAGAATATTTCTATTTTTTAAATATATCAGATGATGTTTTAGCTATACAGTTATCAAGAATGCTCCTCACTTTATGAAGCACTTTAGTGTTAGAAAGCATTAAAAATAGCTATCAATAATGATGCATCCCTAATGAGTTAATTAAAATGGCAATGATGTTTCAATTTGGATAAGAATTCTGTTCTGTCAATGAAAGAAAATTATTTGGGCAGATTTTTAGCATCTTACCTTAGTGCCCAGTGGACATAACAACAGAAATTAAGCCTAAGTAATTAATACTAACAGAAAAAAAAATAATTGTTAAAAGCGATAATTGCCATCTGTTCTTGTCAGTATTATTAATGTGCATAGAATGGCCTTTATTACAAAATAGCTTACAACTGTAATGTTGACAAAATTTGTTTCTTTCAAAGTAGCTGGACTTGCATTAAAGAAGTTAAGGTGGGCAAACAAATTCAAAATGTTAACACAGCCTAACAGCATTGGTGTATCAGCCAATTTATAATTAGTTGCAGTTTGCAGGGAATGCAGATCTCACAGGAATAAAACCACAATATCTAATACTTGTGTGTAAAGTTCTGAACATTCATGCATTATACTTTGTTATCCTTTAACCGGTATACTTAAACTGGCAATGTAGATTTGATTTCTTGTTTTTTGAGGAAAAATTATGCCTTGTTTCAGTTTCCATAGCTACTAGTGTTCAGTTAATTTATTTGTTGTGCAAAAAGTCTTTTATCAGTTTTGTAAATTTAGTATAATCTATATTGCGAGTTTTGTAACGCATTTTTCTGAGCCTAGAAGGAACACTTTAATGGTCTTTACCAAAATGGTATTTCATGACTAGTTGTAATCAGATTCATTTCTAACATAGTTTCCTAAGGCTTATTTGTGTTCTCAGTTTATCACCAGATCCCTGGATTCTCCTGAGTCGCTTTCAAATCCTGTAGCTAAATTCTGCAAACTTGGCAGAGCAGCAGAGGTATGAAAAAATATTAGGTTCTTACAAAATTCATGAAAATTGGCGTTTTGGTAAAAAAAAAACAGGGGTTTTATTCATTATTGCCTGTAATACAGAGGGAAGGTGTTCTACGATCTGAGGCAGCAGAGTGAGCCAGATCTAGATGGCGAACACTTGTAGCTTGCAGAACATCTTTTGTCTAGCCATAGAAAAACAAATGCTGTTATGCGGCTCACCAAAGAACATGTGCTGAAAAATGTTTATTAGCAGAGGATTCAAATTAGAGTTAGTCCTTGTTTGTGGAGAAATTAAATATACATCTCTATCAAGGTAATATTAAAGCAAATATATAGCTTTAGGCAAATGTTTATACTGGGATTTTCCTTTGCTGGAAAATGTTTGAAATGCTTTCTGAATTGGGGCAATAGAAATTAGTCTCTTGAGGCAGTAAGTTAAGCAATTTACCAGATTCAGACAGTTCAGAAAGCTATCAGTTCAGGCATTGAAACAGAGCCTTAATGCTAGCACTGAAAAAATAACAGTCAGCCTTGTCACTAGATCTGAACAATAACAACTTCTGTTTCAAAGGTAGGGGTGTTCAGTTTGATTTAAAATACTTCTTTTCAGTTTGATTTTTATTTTAATGTCAGCAGCTCAAAAGAAACGATTTTAAACAGTTAGATCTGTAGCAGTTGGATCAAACATGTCTTGAAATAACTGCTTCTAAACTCTGTGTTTTCCTATCTTAAAATTTTGGTTTTCTCATAGTACATTTAAGACTTAATCCTTCAAATTGTTCATCATTGGGAGATTACCATCTATTTCAGTACATGGATAATGGATGATACCTTTTTTCTTCTGTGATGATTCTCAGAAGGCTGTTCAATTGCAGTTCCTAAGGAGTAGTTTGAGGAAGATTAAGTACAGTTGTGGGACGTTCTTAGGTTTAAGTAATCTTAAAGGAATTTCAGATTTAAAAATGTACAGTTCAGTATACAGAGATGATGATGAGCACAGATGCTCAATGTTTCTATAAATACTTTATATACTAATTTCTGCCAGAAAGATAGAATGGCAAATTTCAGAGAAATAGTGATATTTATCAGTTCAGCATTCAGAATCAGTGGACATAAGTACTTTGCTGATGATAACAAAGAAATTATGTATTCCTTTTATATTTGTGAGTTTGAAAGGCAATAGTAATCACCCACAACCAAGTTTGTAATTCTTAAAGCTCTGGTCTGAAATTCTAATCAAGAACTTTTCTGTGATAAAAAATCTCAGAAAAGTTTAGCTTGTTAAACTGTTCTGTGCTTTGGGTATCTCCTTGCACTGGAATGAGAGGCTTTTGTTTATTTGCACTACTCAAATAGCAACTTAAGTTGTTTGATGCGACTTTGTTGAATCTCTTTTGTAATCCCCATCTCAAGCAGTTACTTTAAAACAAATGAAGTCCCTATTGGTCCTATCTGTGATCTGTTTGGTTGTTGCCAGGCAGGGGTTTTCCTGGCTTTTGTTTAAAAGGATTGGCTTCCAGGATTCCAAGATTTCAGAGACTTTCTTTGAGCCTCTTGAGTATTGTTGCATTTGTTATGACTAAATTCACAGTACAGTTTATTTTCTGTGGTGTGCTAATATTCTGATTGTCATCCATCATATACAAGGTGTGCGTAAAAGTCAGGAAACAGCTGCTGACAAAGATGTGTAGAGCACTCTTGTATTTGAATAGGGTTATTCAATTGAGTATCAAGTTTTAAATTATGTTACCTCATCACAATTAACTTCTGGGAAACCCAGGACCAAGATGCAAATAATAATGCTCTTGTACACCTCAATAGGATTTAATATTTGATTTATCATAGGTGAATCATTTTATATTATTTTCAAGTGTACAAGTACAGTAGTTTATGACAAATATAAATACTTGATATGTCATCTTCAGGAGATTCACTTCCACTTTTTTGTGTCAGTATACTTACTCAAATAACTCATGGTTCTTACCTTGTTAACATTGATAAGAATTTGGAGTAAGGGAGCTGTGTTAGGAAGTAATTGTAAGATCATAATAATTAGAATATCGGAACATAAGAAGTACAACATAATCCTGGTTTATGAACAGATACCAAATGATAAAACAAGATGTTATATTTTACTTTTATTAAGGGCCTTCAACTCCTATTAAGAATAAAATCCCAGGAACAATGTGGTAGTCCTTACCTGTAAAAGCTGACCAACCAGTCTTCAGTAATAATTGAATAAATTATTCAGTAAATAATTGAATCATAGAATCATAGAATGGTTTGGGTTGGAAAGGACCTTAGGATCATCTAGTTCTAACTCCCCTGCCATGGGCAGGAACATGTTGCACTAAACCATGTCACCCAAGGATCTGTCCAACCTGGCCTTGAACACCGCCAGGGATGGAGCATTCACCTCATATTCACTTACAAAAGTTAATAAGGAAATAAAAAACACTGAAGAAGTGTAAAAAAAAGAACAAATGCACAACTTTCATCACAGAACAGATGCTGATGGAATGTTTCTGATGAAGTGACACACAGAGTATGTCAGTCTAGACTGGTTGGTCTAATTGATCCTAATTATAGTAGTACTTACACAGTTTGCCACCTCTACCATGGGATAACGCTTACCCCCAGAATTATGTGCAATAATTCCGTAATATAATGCTATATTATTTTCTTAAACATATGGCATTTCTAAGTAGCTAGACTTTATAAGTTCATAAATCCATGTACCAAAACCAGCACAACTAAGAAGATGCAGAGGTTAAGGCATACTCTGGCTAGGGTCTTCCAATAGCCAAAGATGTATGTAAAGGGAAATGCCCTTTACAAGGCTTGCGACTTGGAATTCCATTTTCCCTAAAAGCTTTGTTCACATAGATAGTGATTGTAACGTATAACCTTAGCTCTTTAGAGCAATTCTCTACTTCTGTCTTGAAGACTACGAATATCACTAGATGATCTTACAAAATCGTCTTGGTTTTGATGATCTGACAAGATCATCTAGTTTTTCTGAAAAGAGGTGTGTCTGTAGATGAAGTTGTTATCACTGGGCCAAAATCAAAATGAAGTGAAAATTCTTTAGTGTTTAAAGAATAACAAATGCTAGAGTAGATTCGTAAAATTTGTTATGCCATTTGATACTGGATCATTTTCTTTGATTTTTATATTTACCATAAGTGCAAAAAGAATAAAAAGACTTGCTTATGTAATCAGAGCAGTCCCTAGTCTTCTCCAGGATACTATTTGCTGGAGGTCACTAGTAAAAGCGAAGGAATGATGATCAAACTTCTATTTACTAGAACATAAAAAAATTAACTGAAAGTTTCTGTTGGGGCTCTTTTGCTCCTGCTGTGGTGAACTGATCAATGGGGAAAACACCCAGGAGGAGTCATCATTCAAGACCACAGCAAATTAGTGTGTTTTCAGCTTATGCAGCTGTTCATTTTACATTATTTTTCCGTGTTACTCAAGCAACTTTCAAATAAACGTAATCAATAACATTAATGACCTTTAAAAACCTAATCAAGTGGTAGCAGTGGAATGTTAAATATAGAAACCTTCTGTATTTGATACCAAGCTGTGTATCAAACTACAAGTATTTCTAAAATGGTAGGCACTAAAAGAGGTATTAAATTCATTAACCAAATGTTGAAAAACTGTATGTGTGGCAATAAAATAAAATGAATGATCATTTCCTTCTCCTAAATTCTCTTCATTTTTCCTTATATACAAATTTATTTCCCCCTGTTGTTAGCTGTACACTGATACAAACATCCCTTGATCATAATTTCTTATGTGTAGTGTATGAAAATATTTTGCAGTTGCTGGGCTTAAAATCATCACTTCAACTACCACTGAAATGGATGCAGCAAGGCAATTTCATCAACACTATAAACCCTTATGTTTCTATTGTCTTTATGCAGCTGTCTGAGGACCATATGTACATGTAATTATAAATCTGTATTACAGATAAGAAATAGAGCTTGAAGCAATTCTTCTTCCTTTTTTTTTTATTTCTTTTGAGTTGCCATTTGTGTTGCAGTCAGTTCATTTCTTTTTCTGACAATTCTCTGTACAAACTAAGATCAAATAATAGGACTTCTAGAGGGAGACATGGATACGATACTGAGCCAAGAGTGGAATATCAGTTAAAAAAAAAAAGTAATTACCTGCATATTTAGATTTTTTTAAACAAATTTTTTTCCATTGTCTTACATTTCTGTCATATGAACATATAACAGTTTCAAAGGCTTTAGTAGGATATAAATAATTATAACACTATATCTGTAGTATAGTGAATGGGTCAGGTTACAGTGATGGTGAGCAGCATCATACCTGGTGTGAAATACGTCTTTTACTTGCTCCTCATCTCTGACTCAGATTTTCACTGCTTAAGTTTTCCATGTGTCCTGGGTGGACACATTATTTGTCACTGGATATAACATTTATGCTATCTGTAATGTACAGATAGATGTTCTCTGGAAGTCTGATCCTTGGCATTTATATACTACTTTACTGTGTGTAAATTAAAACAAAAAAATAAAAAAACAAAGCAAACACAACCCAGCATAATATCCAGAAGGGTTATTTTTCCTTGTGTTGAGTCATCTTTTATTTTTCCTTGTTTGTGTTGTTGCTAGGTGATTTTAAGTTCTCTTTCAGATGAAAAATTAGGAGATGGGGAAAATGGCAAGAACAACTTCAGTGGAAATATTTTCGGTTTACTGGTAATTTTTTGGTAGTGTTAGTGTAAAGGGTAGTGGCTTTTCTGTGTTTACTCTGTTTTGAAGCTAACAGAAAGGGATTAAATATTAGTTATTGTTGTACAATAGTGATGCAGCTACAAGTGTTATGATTGTAAACTTTTTTCTGAAATGTTAACTCTTTTCTATTCCAGAGCTCTAGTATACAGAAATTGCTTTCTGCTCTCTTAGTTTTTCAGTAGTCTATACAGATTCAGAAAGGTTCCCTGACATTTGTATGGTAGTCAAGTAGGCTTGTACTTTTGTAAGGAAAAACAGGAAATGCTTTAGATGTTATATTTATCATTATTAAATTGTGTTTTCTATTTAAAATGTAAGCCATTTTCCATGGGGAATTATCATTTAGTTATTTTGCTTTCCACTTACTACTTCATTTCAGTTGTAAGTCATCAGTGCATTTGGCAATTCTACAGGTATTTTCCCTGTCTTGGTAATTTATGCAGATTAGAAGCTATAAGATCTGAAAACTGACTCCCCTGTGACCCCTTCAACACTTTACTTTCTAATCACTTTACTTTAATCAGTTCTTTATCTGTTCCCATGTTTAACCTGAATCTTTCCTGCTTTCAGTTTAAGATGAGAACTATCATTTGAGACGTTATCAAAGGCTTTATGTAAATCCAAATTATGGTGCTTGTACTATTATTATCAATTTTAGTTCTAATTTTCTCCAAAGTAGTGGCTGGTTGTCAAGATCTTAAATTCTTTAAATGCCTTATGATGATAAACTGTATTTGTTTTTAATTATTGAAAATTATTTAACTGTCATGATATTTAGATGTGTTATACTCTATTGTGTAAACTATAAGTTTTTAAGGTCAGTTCTCTGTGCTTGTTTCCTTTCTATGCCACTTGTCACTCAGTGTGTGTGTACACATATTGGCTGTAATGGGGCAGGCAAAGCAATGAGTAGCAAATCTTTTGCAATTTCACTATATACAAAGCAAATTACCATAGAACTGTTGAGGGTTGCAAGAGAGTTACGTGCTTTTGCTATTTACAGGTTGGATGAGCCTGATTATTTATAAAAAAAAAACCTACAAACCTTTCTCCTCTGCTCACTGCATTTTAGGAAATGCATTTAAAAATAAAAAAGGACCAAAGAAAAAAAAAAAAAAGAAGACAGGGTTAAATAAGTGGTCTGCAGAAACTGGGGTAGCCCAAGAATAAAAATAATACTTCGAGTAAACTGGCAGGTCTACTAAGACTGTGTAAGAACAGAACAATGGGATCTACTGGTAGGTGACAATCCTGGAGAGTAACCAAAAGGATTCCTCTTTCCTCCTGGTTGAGACATATGCATTCTATTTTTTTCCTTAGGAAGATGATACTTATACATATTACTTACATATGCAAGTATTATATCATTTTTCTAAAATTCTTTTTGCGACTATCATTTTATATATTGCTGCTCCTCATTTTAGAGATATAGTAGGGTGATTCCAGATGTTCAAGTTTTAGTCTTCTATTTTTTATGCAAAAATCAATGCCTTACTGAATTTTGAATGTAAATCATCTTTTGCGAGACTAAAACTTTTGCCTGATGATACTAATATAATAATATGACCCATCACTATTTAACATGGGTTTTGTTTCCAAACCATATTTTAGACATAAACGTATTTAGAGTAATGTATTAGGGAATACATGAATTTTTCATTTATAACTGAGAAAATTTAAGTCAGAAAAAATAGAAAGCTTATGCAAAACCAGAGGAAAAAACAAAATAAGAGCTAAAATTAAATATATATTCAAAGTTTTCAGTCTAGTGGTTAGTATCATCTCATCTATCACCAAAGAATACTTCTCTTGGCAGCTACTGAAACAGGTTGACTATGATTAGTTCTGACTGAGTCAGATTTGCCTACTTAATCTCACCATAAATAGAAAAGATCTAGGATTAACACTGGTCAAAATGATAAAGTTTTCTTCAATAAACTAAGGATAAAATTGAAGATAACGGTTATGATTTACTTCGATTACAAGTAAAATTAAATGCAACAATAGACATATGTTAGGGATTCAGGATAGCTGTGGAAGTGAGGATGTGGTACCACTTGCTTAAATAATTCCAATAAATGCAACGTTAAAGAAAATTTAAATGCAATAAAATTAATACACATTGATTCAAGCTCTAGAAGGCACCAAGAAACTGTGAGAGTTGTGGCATACGCAATGAAAGGTCTCACACAATCAAATACATGTTGAATTAAGGACACTGCCAGCATACAAATTCTACTGACTCACAATCACGTACCTAGACAGCCTCTATGCTGCGCTCTGAAGACTTAAAATCAACACAAAAACCCACCAAAAAAAAAAAAAACAACAACAAACCACAACAGGGAAGTACATATTTAATGAAGCTGTGTTTCAAAAACTGCCACTAAACAAAAGAGATTATCTTTCACCTGTAGAGATCCCCAAATTCGTGGGTGCTTAGTGAAGTATGATAGAAAATCTGCATTCTGAAATAAATCAGTAGACTTTACATTTCACAGTATATAGAATGAATGTAGTTGAGAAAAGCAATATAGGTTATATTTCAAAATGTATTCTAAAATAACACGTCAAAGCTCATCAAAATATCAAAAGACAGAAAAACTTGGTAATGTTTTGGAAATGGTGTTTTTTGTCCACTTTGATTCAGTTTACAGTGAGCGGCTACCATGGTAACATATATAATTTAGCAATCTTCAGATCTGCACTGGCCCTCAATTCTGTGAACATCTTTTTCAACAGAGCAATGTTAGAATAGGATGTTTGCTACCGATAATTATAGCTATTAATCACTTTAAATAATACAAGGATGTGTCAAGTTACTCTCTACTTACCTAGCAGCACACACTTGTATAATACATGTGATTGAGTTTGGAACAGTCATAGTTCCTTATAGTGAGAACGACAAAGTATTAATTGATATTTACAATAAAAAAATCTTTTCTGCTTGATATAAAATAAACCCAAATATCCCCAAAATGGAACAACATCGATGGCAGTAGCAAATAGTTGGTAAAAGACACAGCAAGCAAAAAGTTGAAAAAAGAAATGGAATTTATAGGGCTTTCAATACGCTGTTCGGCAAAAAGAGGAGGTAGCTTTTACTACTAAGACTTTCTTTTTAATGAAGAATTTTAATAAAATGCCCCCAAAAGTGTAAACTTCCCAAGCTATCTGTTTTTCACTGTAGTTTTACATGATTTTCTATTTATTATCCTTCAGAGTACAATTTATTATTTTAGCACTCACCCTTTGGACAGAATATCTTTGTTTCCAACTGAGAATATATGTAGCTAGCTGTTCTGCAATCCCATAAATAAGCAATTATCTACTCAGAAGCCATTTCAGATTATCATTGTTTAAAAAAGAATTTGTAAGGCTAAAGGTGGACTAATCTTAATCAATAAACAACTGTATGGTATTTTTAACAGTAAATTTTAAAACTTCATTAAATATGCATGATCTTTAAGTTTCCATATTTGTGTTTCTGTAAACACTTATTTTTGAAGGTTTGCAGGCAACAAAATAGTTGTTGATTTAGAAGTATTTGCATGGTATTTTCTCGATTGGCCTGGAATAACAACAGAAATCTCTTGCAAAATGATGCTCCTACACCAAACTAAAATTCTAACACTTCATTAATTGTGCGTATTTGAAATTTCAGCTCAATATTTTCTTGTTATTTTGGAGTATTCAGTAGCAAGTAAATATGTTATTGCAGTACAAGTTGGTAGAAATTCCAGAAATCACGTATACTCCAAAGATAAGGAACAAAAAGCTATTTTAAGTAATGAACAGGTTGTAATGCTGAATGTCCTTCTGCCAAAATATGATTCTCAAGCATTCTGAACAGAGGTGGGAATTTGTAATATATAATTTCATGACATTCCTATTAGTAATACAGTGGGGTTTTAAATATATTTGCTATATTTCTCAGTATTTCACATTATCAAGGCTGACATACTGACCCAGAGTGGTTTTGTAAATATACCCCATTTTTGTTACAACATAATTACTTTATTAAAAAGTTTCTAACATTTTTAAAAGAAGTTTTAAACATAAAATATTCTTAACTGCAGTTTTGTTTGGTTTATAGTGTATTTCTAAAGGCATCAGGGCTTTTACAGTTACCTTTAAATAAT
>NW_009934133.1:0-30049 GCF_000696875.1 Nestor notabilis | reverse complement strand
AAAGAGTGAAAAACCTTGTCCATCCCTTATTTTTACAAGTAAAATTTGTTTTTTCCTCACTCCCTGTTGTACTTTCAAGTGCTTAATTTCTTTTCTACAATGAAACTCTAGGAGCACTGTCAGTAAAAACTTTGTTGGTGACAGCAGTGAAACCAACATACTTTCTAGCAACAGTGTCTTGCTGAAAATTATGTTTTCAGGACAGAGTGAAACATTGCTATCACACACATATGCAGTCTTGGGGGTTTTATTGCATGTTTTCCCATCACAGAGAAAAGGAAGGTTTCAGTTATCATTCCTGTACTTTTGCAGTGATGAAAATAAATGAAAAACAATAGAAGCACTGAAGTGAGACAGTAAATTTGATGTGCTCTTATCAAAAAGCTGCATTTATGAGGCTTCCACTCTATCAGGGTATACCTCCAATACTACAACCTAACAGGAAATACGTTGAGGTTCTAAGAAATACGTATTCTGTGATTAGTAGCGTCATAGGAAAAAATGAGAAATGAGTTGATTTGAGTCCTAGAACTCTGCAAGCAGATTTTTTGTTGTTGTTGTTGTTGTTTCCTGAATTTGTAAGTTAATCTTACTTGATGCAGAAAATCTAATGAACTTTTAAAAGCAGAACACTAAATAGCAAATACAAATGTTTAGTAAATGTTTGTCTTCAGTTTTTCTTTGTATGCACCATACCACACTATCATATGCTAAGTTGTATGCAGCATTTATTTTTATGTATTTACTGTTGTAACACCTCTGAGTCACAATTCTGTGTGCAAGACATTGTTCAATTGGAGAGATAAAAAGTAGCTCTTACTCACTGAAAATTTAAACTGTGCTAAACAAGACAGCAGTTGAACAGAAAAGGAACAAGACATAAGAAAATGCTGACAACAAAAATCTTCATAGGCACAGTCATTTGGATTCCAGATATTGTAGAAAATTCTGTAGGTACCAGATAAAATGATTGTTGAAATATGCTTAGACTAATAAAGGTGTTTTGCCTATAAATGCAAAAGTAAGTGGGAGGTCAGCACTTAGGAGCTACCTGAATCACATTGTGTCACATTGAGGTTTGGTTTTTTTTTCAGTTTAAGAGCATATCAGTTTTCCTGGACCCAGAATTTCCTTGATGAAAATCATAGAAGTACACTGAGGAGAACATAATTGCTATTAATAAATATATATATATATTTAACTAATGAAGGTGATTTACTTTAGCTGTGTATTGTAAGATATCACTAATAATACCTTATCTGCTTTATAACAGGTAAATATCCCATTCCAATAGACTGCCAAAAGGAACTGCAAAATACTTCAAAGGTAAGAGCCTCCTTAAAATAATACTTCAAATATTATTCCTTCAGGTTTATCAGTTAGAAAAGGAAATGGAGAATGTTAGTTTTTCCTGTCTGGCTGATAGCAGAGAAATACAGATGGTATTAATCAATATAGACTTTGGCTTCCTGTTTGTGAAGCTGTGTTTACATGTAAAAGACAAATTTTCACTTTTCTCTTCTTAGAAAGGCTAAATTAAATTAATTTGGTAGCTGCAGAGAAAAGGCTTCCTGTGTGGAAATAAAATATTAAAAGCTTGTTACATTTTAATTATATTTTTGTTTGTGCAGGATTAAAAAAATACTGTTAAACTACTAGAAAATTTCACATGATTAGGATAGGATACTTTTTTTTTAATATGTCCACTTACTAACTTCACTTACTTAAATTTTACTAATACAACTTTCTTTCATTCTTCTAAGAAATACAAATTTTATTTTAGTTCCAAACTACGAATTTTGAGAGCTCTTTAGATTTAGAATACATTGGTCTTGAGTTTCAGTTGGGGGAAGTAAGTCAGTGTCATACTGTGCCCAAACTGTTCTTTGTGATACTTCATTGTTCTTTAGCTACCTCTCCTGTAGCGATAGTTGATTACCTTTGAAAGTGTACTGTCTGCTCTTACAGAGTATATTCTTGTCTCTTAAGGCCAGAAGGAATAGGATACAAGGTTTCACTAAAATTGTTATTTGTAAGTCAGCAAGTTAGTGGGGATAATATGGACATTGTAGTCTCCCCTAAACTTGTATTTGGCAACCAGAGGGAAAGCAAGAGCACTATTTATTGTTGTGGTTTTCATGTATGTGACTAACTTTGTTTTAAAACACTGGGTACTTTATGAGCCCACCACACATATGCTTTAATGCATACACTGACAGAGACAGGAGATCCTGAATTAATTTTTAGCCATACATTTCAACAACATCAACAAAAAAAAAGAAGTTCCATAATCACCTCAGTCTCTCAGAATGTGTGTTCTGAGTGACAGACATTATTTGGTGTGGGTTTTTTTCTGTGTGTCTGTGGAGGAGAGGGAGAAATTCTGAAAAAGTTGCACATGCTGTGGGAATTGTGCCAAATGTGATCTGAGTGCTGGACTTTTTATGGAACAAAACCATGTAGTTGGAGCTTTTCTCAATAAAATATCCTAGTGGTAGGGGGGAGTATACATTCTGACTGAAAAAGTCAGAGACCCCTCTCAGAACATGAAGTATTCCCACAAAGGGGTCTGATAGACCAAGGACTTCAAACCTGGTCTTATGTTCCAGAAGAATGCCTGAAATATTCAGCTTTCTGCTATTATGGCTATGGTACTCCTATGGTACCTTCAGGGGGAGTTTTTTAGATTTTCTTTCAAAAAATATTTTAGAAAACCATTTTTTCTTCTTGAATGAAATCCCAGAATCTTGTGAGACACGGGAAGCCATTCTTAGCATACCTCATTGTGCTACCTGTGACCCTTTCTTTGTATTCTTCCAATGTACCTGCAATGCTTAGATTAGTTAGAAAAATAAATTCTCAGAAGTCTGTTTGTATATTGCCACAGTAGTCTATTTCCAGAACTTTAGAAATTATGAAGGAAATCATAATATTACAAAAAGGCTGACTTTTGTGTGTGTTCAGATGTGTTGCCAAGTTTGCTCCATTCTTTACTTTCTCTTTTCAGGTCCTGTCTATATAGGAATATAATTGATGAGGTAATTTATCACTTTCCCAAGTACCTCAGATAGATAGACTTTGATCATGCCAAGATTTAAATAGTGTTGTCTAAGTGAAAGTATTTCATTGAAAGTAGAGAAAAAGAACCTTAGGAGTAAAAAATATGGGACAATTACTCAAAAAAAGGGGATCGGGGGAGAGAGAGGAGAGAGAAGAAGGAGGGAGAGGGAGAAGAGTGATGGAGAGAAAAGAGAGGGTGCCATACTCCCAAGGTCCTATTTGAATGCCAGGGAGGATGCCCAGAAGAAACATGACTAACGGACACAAAGTATCAGGATGAGAAAATACATGCCACATTTCTGACAGGTACAGCTAACTATGAAACAAAAAAGCCCTATTCAGCACTGGAGGTGAAGGGAAGAATAAAACTAATGACATTACAATCCTCTTGAGAAGTCTCGTTTTGTTTATTAAATAAGCCACTCTAGTAAGATAAGTAAGAAGAACTGCTTAGTCTGGCAGTGTTAATTGATGCTGTCCTGGGAGTACATTGTTATGTATTACTCTTTTTGTCCTTTCATGTGAAGATGTCAGCACATTGTACCTGACAGGATCTATTGTATATTATAAATTATTCTAATTGGGATAGAAAAACTACCATCAGTTCTTCCTACCCTGTGTATCTCAGGCATGATTGTAATTTATGCATAATATTAATTCCCAAGTATGAGGTGTGTTTCTGGGTATACTTCAAATTAATACTGTTTCTGTGAAGTCCGTACATAAAAAGTAGTTTTATTCCATATTTCCCCACACAAGTATAACAAACATGTATATAACACTTGATGTATGTGATAGGAAATGATGACATGAGATAAAAGGAATAGAGCCCTTCAAACCTAACACAAAGTGCTTAAAAGAGAGTTAAACACAATCTTGCACCCTTCCTTGAGCAAGACTAGTATTGACAGCAGTGCTATAAACCAAGGACAGACAGAAAAGGGCAAATATCATTTTATTCAATCTTTCATATTATTTCATGAGTGCATGGAATGCAAGGATGGACACACTGTATCTTGTAAATGTGATTATAGCAACCTACTTTTTTGCCTTTCTTCTGTAATTCTGGGGCATACAAAATTTTACAGATATTTTAAAGCAAAATAAATACATTTCACTGCCATTGCAGTGAATTATTTCAGTGATGCTATTTGAATCCTGAGAGCAATTACTTCCAGCGAAGATAGTTCTCTATCCTGATGAATTCCATCAGTATAGTGAGGCAGTTTGTAGCATTTTAATCTATAAAACAGTTTGGAAATTATTTTTTACCTCTCAGAAAAAAATAGTTGGAGATTTTTTTCTGAATTTTAGTAAAAAAAAAAAGAAAAAAAGTACTGTTTTTAATCCTATTGTTTGCAGCACAACTGAGCAATCAGGTGTGTTCTGTTTGGGGCCAAACCGCTCTACAGTGAACACCTCAAATATTGCTCTTCATGGTAAAGTGTGATAGGAGTGCCTTGAGGGAAAATATGCTAAATATTTATATACGACATGGCTTATTGCCTATTTTTTTTCTCCCTAAAGGCATGTATATGAAGTACGGGAGCATTTCAGTTACTTGTTATTTACTGCCTATGCATTAGGAAGAATTATGAATTCAAGTATGTACCATCCATTTTGTTTAAAACCTCATTTGTCAAGCAAGTATGTTTTTGATAGGAAAAAAACATGGTTTACACCACTGCCATATTTGATTATGTGATTAATTCTCTTTCTTTCAGACAGAAATAGCTGTTGTGGTGGGAAAGAGATAAAGGCTATGTGGTTTAGCAAATAAGAATGTATTGACAGACTTATGTAGTAGTTTTTAAAGGACTGAAGTGACTTGGGAGCTTTGATTCAACAAAAATCAATGTGACTTAGGAGATGATGTCATTTAGCAGACAAAATGATTTTGGGCAAGATCTATAAACACACTTGGGCATTGCAGTACGTAATCAACTGTAGGCACCAACATTCCTTACATGGTGGACAGAGTTACGTATCCAAGAGTGAGATCTACAGTTGAGAATGTAGTGAAATGACAGGATTTCTAATCCTCTTGGGGTTTAGGCTTAATACTACTAAGTGATTCAGGAGACTAAACCTTGTTCCCGTTTTTTTCTTTAAGAAATAGAACTGAGGTTACCTTTTTGAAAATGTAATAGGTGAGTTTGCCCTGAAGGGCACAATTAATATGCATTCTACTTACTGTACTCCAGAATCCTGTAACTGACTGTATTGGGTCCCTTGCAAGTTATATTATTAACTCTCACATTTTTAAAATATTACAAGAGAAGATCCTTTTTATATATTGCTTTGTGAGCAGAATATGATATATAACCGAGAATATTGGAGGACTCAAGTTTAAGTCCCTTTCTGTGACCAAGAAAATGTAAATTCTTACTTTCTATCTAATGAGGGGCATAATCATCAGCAATTAATTACACTGGGCAACAGTAATTTCTTCCTGTCCTGTTGAATCAGAATTCAACACTCAGTAAAACAAAGAGAAGGAATTAGTTTGGACAAAGAGGTTGAATTTGGTAGAGTTCAGGTCTACTGACATGCGTATGGGTTTGATATGTAGTTTACATGAAATACGCACTGAATTACTGTTTTATCTTGACTCATGCAGAGAGGAAAGATACTCAGGTTTTGTTTGTTTTTGTTTTTTGAACTTCACACAGTCTAGCATCATGCTAACACTGAGAACTGGATAAAAAATTGTAAATGTTTGTTGTCTCATTTCTTATCTATATGTCATGGTTTAAGCCCAGCCAGTAACTCAGAACCACAAGTGATGCACAATACAATTGCTCACCATGCATTAACCAATACAGCTCAACCCGAGCAGTGATCTGGGCCTTGCAGGTGACTCCCCCCAGTTTACATGCTGGGCATGATGTGCTGTGGTGTGGAATACCCCTTTGGCTAGTTTGGGTCAGGTGTCGTGTCGCTGCTTCCTCCTGGTTTCCTGTGCCCCTCCTCACTGGCAGAGCTTGAGACTGAAAAGTCCTTGTTTGGAGTAAGCATAACTTAGCAACAACTAAAACATCGGTGTGTTATCAGCATTGTTCTCAGGCTAAAGTCAAAAACACTGCGCTTCACCAGCTCCTAGAAAGGAGAGAAATAACTGTTACAGCTGAATCCAGGAAACTATGAAATAAGGCTTTTTAGTATGAAAATTACTTCTTTTGAAATTTTATGAAATAGGAATAAATCCCAAATCTTCTGCTACTTTTTCTCCTGGGGGACTTTGGACTTCTTTTAAAATACAAACAGCTGCTTCTAGCAAGTTAGTCTCATCAGCTGGATTTACATAAATCCTTTAATAAGAAATAGGGCTTGACTATAGAAATTCTTCTGCTGACCTCACTTGCTTAACAGCAAGAAAAGATAGGAATCTGTTCTGCCTTTACATGTTGGCATTTGGCATGCCAATTGAGAGACTAAAATTTAAATTTCAACAGTGCATTGGGAAAAAAACAAGTAAAAGTCTCTGCCAGTACACAACAGTACCTTGCTGATCTTGGGGTTTTGCTTATTTAATCTCTCTCAGTATATTTATCACCACTATCCTTCCAATCTTTGGAATTCAGGGTGTATGCATTTTCACAGAGTCTTTTCTGAATCCTGTTATGCGTCTGAGTTTCCAGCAAACATGTTGGAGCAGATCTGGCTTGAGAGCTGCTTCATATTCTAAGTAAAAAACCCACATAAATCTCCTGGCCATTCTGTCCTTTCTTTACCAAAAAGGGTTGTCAAGCTTTGAAAAACGCTGCCTAGGGAAGTGGTAGAGTCACAATCCCTGAAGGTATTTAAAAGCTATGTAGACATGGCATGGTTTATGCTGGACTTGGCAGTGTTAGGTTTACATTTGGACTAAATGATCTTAAGGGTCTTTTCCAACCAAAATGATTTTATGGTTCCTACCGAGTCCCACTGAAGCAGGCAACTCTGAGGGAGACGAGAAAACTCTAGGCTCTCCCAGAGGAACTGCGTCCTAATCTCTGTCTTTTCTGTCCCCATTCCCCCTTTTCTTTCTTCCCCAGTTGGAAGTACAAGATTTCAAATTTATTTTTCAGTACAGCATTCTCCCCTTGGCTGTTTTTTAATTTTGTATATTCTCAGTTACAGGCATGCCTAGGAACTTTCTGTTCACAGTTCAACCTTCAGGTACGCAATTTTAAGACGCCATATAATAATTACTAGAACAAAAGGTTTGGAAAAAATGACTGTCATGTGTTTCAAATTGTTGCACGATTTATGGACTGTAGCTGTCAGTAACCTAAGAACACACTCAGCAATATATCAGGAATAAATGACAAGTTATGCTTATTTTATGGCACATAATTTAACAGTTTAACCGTAGACTTATTTAAAGGTACTGCATTATTCTACCTGGAAAAAAGAAAAACATTTATATTATTATTGTGAAATGCTGTGATCCAGTCAAAGTGATTTAAGGAGATAGAATAATATACCCAACTCACAGTGTTTAATTCTGGCACTCTCAGAATTGGAGATCAGAGTTGTTACTGCCAAAGGAACACTTGTATGTAACTAGATACTGCTTAATAACACAGGTAATGGAGATCTGAAGCTTACATATCTGCCTTTACATTTTATACTTTGTTTCTTGAAACTTCTTTTTGCAGAAGGGAATTCCTCCTTGCAGCCTCGGTTTTGAAATGATAAACCAGCCAAGGGAGGGTTAATACATACACCTGAGCTTTTTTATTACAGGTTTTTGATATTTCATTCTTATGCTCTGTTTCCTTATTCATCCTATTATGCATTTCAATTGAGCAAAAGAAAGGAAAGCTGAAAAGTTTGCTTTTCTCTCTCTTGTTGTTAGTACCTGGAGATCCTCT
Source organism: Nestor notabilis (assembly GCF_000696875.1). Classification (NCBI taxonomy): domain Eukaryota; kingdom Metazoa; phylum Chordata; class Aves; order Psittaciformes; family Psittacidae; genus Nestor; species Nestor notabilis. Next base: position 22,130 of record NW_009934133.1, on the reverse strand, counting down.
TTTCAGAGTTCAGCATCAGTTTCAGAAAGGGTACATCTCTAGTTCATTACTGGTAGTAAGAACAGAGAACAGTTTGAAATTTTGCACACACACATGCTGTGTAAGCCATCAGGAGTGTCTGTCAAGAAGTGGAGCCAGAGTGCATATCTAAACAGGAAATAAAAAGTAAATTTTATTTATTCTATTTATTCATTTATTAAATAGCCTTCCCCTGATAGGCTAAACTGTCTTGTAAAACTGGCATCTCCTTTGACCCTTTAGTTGTGTGATTTTGACAATCACTGGCTTTTTTTTAACATATTTATGAATTTTCACTTCTTTGAAACATGCCCCTGAGAAATGCAATTAAATAAAATCCAGTCATACTTAGTTGGAAAATTCATTCCATCACAAGGCATTTAAGTTCTGTCCTAACAAAGGACAGTCTTTCCAGTTAAACGTACATGTCAGTTTATTATGGAAGCACTGCTGGGAGGGAAACATATGCTATTTATTGCTCTGTGGTAAGTTCACAGTGAGATTTGGGTTATGCAGGATTGATTTCAAAAAATATATGCTTAAAACTAAATTCCTGCCTCTATATTTGTGTGCCAGAATAACTGCACTTGCATTTGGAAGTGTTAAGCACTTAGCATCTCCCGCTGAAATTAGTGGAACTTGCTGAATGTATTCTACTAATAATAGCAGAGTTGTGATATGGAAGAGTAACATACCATAGTGGTCTGGGCTTTAATCATTATTCAGACAACCACTTGCTTCTGAGCACTATTTGTTACCAATATCCTGTTTATAAATAGAAGCAGTATTTACTACTCCCAGCTTGACGTGGGAAGTCTGGAGTAAAATAAAAAAAGAAATTCAAAAAGCAAAAAAAAAGAATTTCATTTTAAAACAGGAATATATACTGCATTTTTGGCTTCAGGGCTCAATAAGAAATCATTTCTATTATTATTAATTTTTTATTAAATTCTACTTCTGATCACGTTAGTTGAGTTTGTTTCATTTTATTCCTTCCTTTCTCTTCCTTCCTCCCCTTCACCCATGCCTATGATATCTGTTAATGGATGACAGTTCAGTTACACTGGAAGTTCAATTAGTTATGATGAGGGGCTTTTTTTTTTTTTCACTCTGTTTACAGGAATTTTAACACTTGGACTATTCAACTGTAGAAAAGAACATCTACAGCTGAATGCTGTTTATAAAATATTTTTAAAGAAGTCTGATGTATACATAATGGAAGTGTTGATGACAGAGAAAAGCCACCTTGGTTTGTGTGAATTTAAAAAAAAGTAAGCTTGTCTCTTAAAATTCAGCATATAATGTTGGTTCTCTGATATTTATCAAATTATTGTAATACATGAGTCTTTATCAGCACCATTTACCACCATCATGAGCAGCACAGATTTCACTTTAACCCTGTATCTCCAGTTTCTTGCTTTTGCCAGGCTTTTCTGACAGCTTGCCTGTTACACAGTCTTTGAAAAAATATCTCAGAGATGTAACTTATTCATAACAAACTCTGAAGTGTCAAAACATCTTTTAAGTTTTACAATAGGAGTGGGAACCCATTACTGTAGATGTTGAAAGTTCTGACGATTCAACAAGGGCCAAGAATTTGTTCTGGCTAGTTGAGTGCCCTCAAGATTAGGTTAAAGAATCATGCTCTTTCTTGTGTTCTCTTTCTGGTGTACTGTAAATGGAACAATGACACAACTTCAAAAGTAAAGGCATATGAGATAAGGCTTAAAAATGCCTGTGATACTGATTCAGGAGAGAGAGAGAGTTGTTTTCTGGGCTTTCACAACACACCTACATGTATTAGACCCCAGCCTCCTCAGTGTCTTAGAAAATTTGGCATTGCTATGGCACAACGTGCTGAAGGAACCATAACATTAAATAAAGGAGCACTTTGGGGTCAATGGAAAACTGAGTTGTGATTTTTTGAGGACACACCACCAAATAATTTTAAAGATCTTAGGGTTCATATCTGTCTTTGGCCTGTACTTCCTTCTTTATAGTCTTCATCCTAATTGCTCTATTTTAGTAGGAAGCATTTGGTCAAAATAAAAAAAAAAAAAATTACTCTAGGATACAAAATGGATTTGCTAATGGCTTGCTTTCTTCTGCGGACACACATTTGTAAAAGGTTTGAATATATATCTGAAGGAAATGTCCTTCTGCTTTTGCTTTTAAATTCCTGACCTGCCATACTTTTTTCCTGCCCTTTCAAGGATGACGTTGAGTTAACATGATGTTTAAAAAGTATTACATCACTGTATGGGGTATAAGAAAACTACCTGCAGAGGGGGATGACTCCCCTCATTCAATTACTATTTTTTTTTAATTCAGTAAAATTGCTATAATGCAGTTGAAGATAAAAAAAAGACCATTTTTATTTTATCTCTCCAGTGCAGTAGCAGGGAATGGAAAGCTTTGCATAAATGTACTTTCTGTTGTTCTAAAATACTGGAGATCTTTACCCTTGCTTCTTTTTGTTTGAATTTTCTCAAAGAATTAAAAGAAACCAAACAACCACAACACCCAAACACACACACCACACCCCCCTTGAACAAACAAACAAAAAAGCCCCACAACAACAAAAAAGGCAAGAGAAAGAACAAAAAATAAAAAAGAGTGTGCTTTTTGACATTTTAGTTTTAGGGTTGTAATAGGGGGCTCTTGAAATGTTCCTCTTAATCAATGTAAGTTTAACTGAAACATTTTTAGGAATAATAAATGGAAATTATTCAGTAATCTAGTATTTTCAAGTTGTTATAGACTACTTGGAAATAGACGAACTTGATTTATAGAAAAAAACTAAGCAAAACTGTGATTTCAAAATGTCTGCATTCTAATTTTCACTCTACTCTTAAAATAGATGATACATAAATTCTGTAGTAATTCCACTCTATGAATTCCAGATAATGCACTGTAATAGTCTCCTATGGATAGGAAGAAAGAACTAGAAAATACTGGGGATACATGAAGATATGTGAGCCATGGCCAGTAGCAAATACAACAAGTCGCCATTTAACTTACATATTTATTATTTTCAATATCATTACACCATAAAACACAATGGTTTTCATCACCTAGTGCTTCTTAAAAGTGTTTTTTCAATCACTTGAGAACATTATCTGAATAGATATTTATTATCAAAGCTATGAGGTTTGTTTAATATGTTAAAGAAAAACAGTATCTGGAATTGACACAGAATACTGGACTTAAAAACTTGCTGAATTACCATGGTACAAAGACCTCAAGTTGCTAGAAAGAAGTTTGAATTTATACCTCATTTCTGTAATGCTCCTCATTCTGTTGTCAGCTTGGAGCACAAGGTTGATATTCACAGTTTCTACTTCCTGCAGAGGCTGCAAATGCAATTACAGATTCTCAATGACCTGATTCACCCAGTGACAACTTATAACATAGGGCAGCAAGTGACATGATTCTAGGCCTCCTGATGATCAGAAATACTCTGTATAGGCTTTAGTGAGATCAGGTTGAGTAATTGTATTTTTGTTGCTGGCTAAAGTAAAAAACTAGGGAGATTTTTTCAGACACACAAGAAATGAGTAATGTTTAGTTTTCCTGGCAACATGAAAACCAAACTGATAATGGATTCATATTAAGTACAATATTTATTTTAATAATATTTTTGGTTTTTTAATGAAGTCAGAATTTCAGTATAAGGATACAAATATCAAGAGAAGTATTGTATTTGGGATATTCATTTTTCAGGGCACCTTAATTCCTTTTTTTTTATAGCTTTTTTTTTTCTAATTCTTTTGGGAAAATGTCTAATTTACAGCGAAATATTTCAAACATCTGAAACTATATTCCTGGCTTAAAAGTTGATGAACAGACTTGTACATTCTCTATGCCTATATTGGTTAAAATCTTTTCTCGGACTCAGGTTTGTTGTTTTTTTTACTTTCTGATTGATTTTTTATTTCTATGCCTGAAAAGCATAGTCTAAATTTTTAATTTTTGTTTTTTGATGTCTTTAATTGGTCTTCTGATAGAAGTAGAATTTGCAAATTTAAAAACAACTTCCCCCCCCCCACAGAAAAAAAAAAATACCCCCCCCCCCCCCCCCCCCCGGAAATGTTTTGAAATTGTTTTCTGTGTATATGTGAAGGGGGTTGGTTTTTGACAGAGCTAAATGTCTCTCTAAATATAATGATTTTCAGTATTATTCTTCTCCGTGACATTTTAACCCATGTTGTTGTAGAGGCCCGTCATGTCTACCATAATACAGGTATGATGTACCATGATTTTAATGAGACATATGGAGTCACATGCAGATTTTTACCAATCAAAAAGTCACAGAACAATTGAGGTTAAAAGGGACCTCTTGAGATTTTCTACTCCAACCTCTCTTCTCAAAGCAGGATCAACTAGAGCAGGTTGTTCAGGGTCATGTCCAATCAGGTTTTAGATATTCCCTAAGATGGAGACTCCAGATCCTCTCTTGGCAACCTGTTACAGAGTTTGATCAACTTTCCAGTAAAAAAGATTTATCTTATGTTTAAGTGCAATCTTCCGGTTTCCATTTTTGACCATTGTCTCTTGTTAAAGTAGACAGTGTAGAAAGCCTTGCTAAAGCCTTGCTAAATTAAAGATAGTCACTGCTTTCCCATTATCCACTGAGCCAGTGATGTCATTATAGCAAACAATCATGTTGATCAAGCATGACTCCTCCCTCTTCTATCCATGCTGGCTTGGATTTATTACCTTCTTGTGTTTGGATACGGTTTCGAGGGTTATTCGTTCCAACACCACCACATGAACTGAGTTGGGGCTGACTAGCCCATACTTCTCTGGATCCTACTTCTTCTTCCAGTCCTTGGAAACATCCTCCAATTTCCACAACCTTTGAAAGGTAATCAAAATTGGTCTTGCAGTGACATCAACCAGCTCTCTTAGCAGTGGTGGGAGCATACGTTAGGTTTCACAGACTTGTGTATGCCCAGCAGTTGAAGTGTTCCCTAACATGGCATTTCTCTACTGGGAGAAATTACTCGAGACTTTCCCACTGTTCTCAGGGGAATTGAATTTCTGAAGGAAGTTCTTACTAGTAAATTCCAGAAAGAACACCTTGACCTTTTCCATGTCCTTTGTCAGCATCTCCAGAAAGAACACCTTGACCTTTTCCATGTCCTTTGTCAGCATCCTGACCCATTCAACAGTAGGTCCTCTTTTTTCATTAGTCTGTCTTTTGATGATGGTAATACCTGGAGAGGCCCAAGTAGCTGCACTTCATGTCCCTCACCAATTTCAACTCCAGGTGGGTTTTTTGCTTTCCTGAGCCTCTCCCTACATGATTGGACAGGGTTTCTACATTGCTCCTAGGTCATCTATCCCTTATTCCACCTCTTGTGTGCTCTTTTCATGTTTCAGTTAACTCAGGAACTAATTATTCATGCATACATATACGCTTCATTTCCTGCTTAACAGTATAAGCCATTCTTGAGTCTGCAGAATGTGACACTTGAAAATCAGCCAGTCTCCTGGACTTCTTTCCATGACTATATCCCATGAGATTCTCCCAGGTAGGTCACTGGACAACCATAAAGTTCACAGTTCTGGGTTGTGATCCTACATTTTGCCCTGTTCCCTTCTCTCAGGATCCTGAACTCTACCATCTTACATTTCTAACTAAATACTCTGTGTTTTTAACTGTGAGGTCCAGCAGCATGCCTCTAATATGGGTTGTATGCATCTAAGCTGAAATACAGAATACTGCACGTGGTAGAGCTCTAAAATTCAGATTCCGGTCTTGATTCTTGAAAGACAATTTTCTTGGATATTTATGGTAGTCCTATTGAAAATAAAGCCAGCTTAGACAGGATGTAGGTACTTGCTTTTTCTGAGAAATACTCCTGGAGATAAAAATGCAATTTGAGCATAGACCTGTAAGACCAAAGCAGAGACCAAAGCATGGTCTTAGGAAAATTAGGAGATTTGACTGTAACACAGAATCACAGACTCACTGACTTGTTAGGGTTGGAAGGAACCTCTGGAGATCATGTAGTCCAACCCCCAATACATTCATATATAGATGGTTATGACTATTAGAAATTGAGTATGTATATAAAGTGGGTATGTATCTGAAAAAAATAAATCCACACACTCAATGATAAAATCAAATGTCATTTTGCAGTAAGCCAAAACATTTTTTTGTATTGCCTTACAAATGTAGCATATTTTGAAATGATGGATGATACTGTAAATTAAAGTTGTTCTTTTCTTATGGTGAAAGTGTGCCAAATTCTAAATATAATTTCTTAATCTGTCACTCCATCTTCAATAATTTTCTTCAAAACAACAGACAAAGCCATAATATTTTCAGGCACTAATAAAATACACAATGCTTGGCTCTCCTTGTGTTGGCTTTGCAGCTGCAGTTAATTAACAAATGCTATTCCCATAGCCAGTCTGCTATGTTTGATCTCCATGTGCTAAGATATTTGACGAGATAGGTGCTATACCTAGCGTGATTTTTTTTTCTTTTCTTAATCAAAAACATCAATTCTAATGTCAGCTTGCCCAAAACACAAGGGTTGGGGAGAGTCTAATACTTGTTAAATGGAAAAAGACAAAAAGGGTGTTGGGAAAATGATTATTTTCAAGCTTCCAGTGAGAAACTACAATCAATGGAGGTTTAAAAATAAAACAAGAAAGCTAGTAAGACACCTACGTTGAAATACACTAATGATCCAAACTGGTATGGATTTCACTGGGAAAAATCATAAAGCTATTTCATACTCCAGCTGTAGTAAGTAAACTAGATCTACGCCTTCTCCTTCTCCAACAGAAGGCTAAATATTCAGTGGTGTGAGAGAATATTACCTAGGATTGGAAGGAAAATATATCCATGTATTTCCTCTGTTTCCAAATTGACAATTTATTCATGGTCTAATCCTTAGAAATCAAATGGTAAGGTCGTTGATTGGTACATAATAAGTGCTATCAATTATCAGGGTAGAACTTTTTGACCAGTATTCAAGGTAAATTAAATCAGAGATATTTCAAGGAAATGGGTTTAATCATAAAATCATAGAATGGTTTGGGGTGGAAGGGACCTTAAAGATCATCTAGTTCCAACTCCCTGCTATGGGCATGGACACCTTCCACTAGACCAGGTTGCTCAAAGCCCCATCCAACCTGTCTTTTTCTCCTTTATATTTGAATAGTAATGTCTTCAAGCAAAACATATTTAGAAATTTCAGAAAATTTTCCATAATCTTTTATGCTAGCAGCAAATAATGTTGATAAGGGTATTACCCTTCAGTTTAACTTTGATATTTGCACTTAATATGATGGGAAGGATAACAGTTGTTGTAAGAATTCTCTTTGATTAGCAGAATCAACAACAGTAACCAAAATTTGTGAACTCAGAAATGGCTAAAAAGCCAGTTTGTTCATGTTTCTGCCACTTCATACTCAATTCTTTGGTTTTACACTAGTAAGTTATATGGATCTCTATTTCCTATGCAGAATTTACTATTTAGAGTAATAAGAAATTTAGGAAGAGGTAGTATTGGTTTTGTCTGTGTGTAATTTCAGAACTTCATGTGTAGGTTTTGGGAATATTTTCAGTTGTCCTGAGAAAGTTCTTGTTCCCTGGTTATCCAGGTTAGGAGACCAATGTTCACCACTCCCACTCTATCCTTGCTCCATAAGGCAGAGCTGAGTTCTTTGATTTTTGCAAGATATTATCTAAACCAGGTCTATTATAGAAATATCTGCAAAATGCAAATTAGCTGAAGAAGTTGGAACCAATTCAAACTGAAAAAATACCACAAGAGGTATTCCTAGCATTATATTCTCTGTGTGCCCATATCCTCGGAAACTAAGGAACATTTCTGGGTATGGAGCGTACACTGAATTTTATGGTCAGTCTGAGAAGCTGATCTTTTAAGTAATGTTGTTCAGCAAATTCACAACATGTTACACAGACCAGCTTATTGCCAAGACCTTTTATCAGCCTGTTTTCCTAATGGAATGTCCTAACTATATATTGGTTCAGCCAAACCCAAATGAACTGAAGGTAAGTCTGCCAAACTGCCCATTTAACATTGCACTCTTCTACATGCTGAACAGGAAAATATAGTAAACATCTAAGAGAGGAACCTTGGTTTTTTGACTTTGGAATTTAAATGCATCTGCAAGCTTGTCAGCCTTTCAGTAGTTGTTTTGTGGGCGCCTAATGCCATAGCTGAGGAAAATGGCTCACATCTATCTGTATGATCTTTCAAATGGGATATTAAATTGAGTAAAAGCAATAGGGACCATGGGCATTCTGCACCTGTGAGTTTCATTTTCTATTTAAGTAGTTGTGAATTTGCTGAGCAACTAATATGCAACTGTTACATGGGGTTTAGAAAATACTTCGCTTGGAAAAAATTTAAATAATGGGGAATGGGGTAAAAATTATTCTTATCACCTGTTTTAATCTAGAGTGTTCACCAGATAGCCAATATTTTGAGTAAATCACATTCCTTTTTTTGTAGTTTTACTCACCAAACCTTCTTTCAGAAAGAGAATAACATGTATGAACAGAATTTAGAAAGTGTCAGTAGTGTGTTAGTGTGACAGGTAATAAGGCAATTTGGCAGGAGATCAGAAACTAATTGAGCTCAGCTCACATCAGTGCAGCTTTTTCAGCTGAGTCTGTGTCTTCTAAAATGAATAGTAGAATTCCATAAGACAATATGACATGTATGGTTTTAACTGGAAGATGTAATTTAAAATATTTAAAGCCTGTTTAGAGTAATTTGTGAATCTACACAGACACATTCTTATACAATTAATTAGGTCTCTTCAGTGGGTTGTATAGTGACTTAATGTCAAAAATGTAAATTATGAAAGTCTCTGCACATACAAATATTCAAGCAAATTTTAAAGAAGGGATTTAGCTTTAATAGAAAGATCTCACAACTTCACACTGGTATATAAAATTAACATGGAATAGCTGTTTAAAATCTGTTAGTGCTTTTAAAAATACTGTTTAATTTAGGAAGTAGTGCTTTGATTTGGTTACATGACAAAGCAATATTGTAAAATATAATTTCAAAACATTTCAAAGGTCATTAAATGATTTGGGTAACAGTGATGTTTCAGTATTTAATATTAATCTCTGGAGATACTGTATGGTGTTACAAGAACATTGCCACCTGTGTCAGTTTTCTTTTACACTAGTATTGAAATCAAGGCTCTGTTAGGAGAATCATAAAAGGATGAATCTCTCTCAAAATGGAATACTAAAAAATTACGGGGGGGACACAGATTTTAAATCTACATTAAACTGTTGTTTGAGTCATGTACGTTATGATTCACTCCCACTATTTTTATTTTCCGTATTCTTAGATGACCTATTTTGTGGGAAACATACTCACATAATAAGATTTGCTGCCTACCAAATTGTTCAAATTACAAATGAAAACATAGATATATTTAGTAATATGTAGCAGAATATTACATTAAAACGCTGTAGGAAGAAGGGGAAATATGTTTTTATGTGTATCAAAGCTATTGCTTAATAGACTCAATTGATTTTGCCTCAAAGTGACCAGCAACATCAGTGATAACACTGGGAGCAGAAACAGGACTTCCTTATTTACAGGGTAGCATACTCTTCAGTGGTTCATAGTCTTTCTCTCATTCTCCTTTTTTTTTCTTTACCACATATATTAGGGGGAAAAACAGACAACATGTATTTTGTTCTACTGTGCACGTAGTCCAAAGCAATGGGATTTCTTGTGAAAAGCAACCATGCTGCTCTAATCATAACTAAGTATTTCTTGATAGTCTTTTGTAGTTCATGCCAACTTTTAAATAATGCTTTATTTCTTTAATTTTTTATGTTGAAATGTCTGGATTGCAAGCAGTAAGAGTTATTTCATATATTTTTATTTAAAAATGTAAATAAATACATTGCTTCCAAAGGAAATGCATTTTAATAAATTGAATATCGTACATTAGTTAGCCTAATCCATTATCAGTATTACTAAATCTGCGATATTTAAATCCTTAACTTAATCTGACTCCATCCTAATCTGTACATGCTGAAAATAAATTGTTGAGATCTTTGTGGAATCCTGGGTGCTTCTGATATGAAGTATGATATGTCAAGCTTATTTTTATAATTGAATAACTCTGATGTACAGAATAAGCTTGTCTTGGAAGCACACAACATTTTGAAACAGGGAAACCAAAAATGACTTTTTAATCACAGTTTCTGGATAGAGTTAATTTAGGATGAAATTCAAAAGGAGTTGTCAGGTATTTCTGACATTTTTGTACACGTCTTCATAATACCAGACAAGTATATCATTAATTATGTCTGGGTTTAATATCACTGGCTTTCCCCGCCACCAGAGATACATATATTTTAGCAAATTCAAGATATATACAATAAATTTCTGAACACTTAGTACAGACAAATATGCTGCACTTGTTTTCATTAGCATCCTTTGACAATTTTTCAATAACTGTTTACTAGTCACTGCTGCTATGAATATCAATGCCTCCTTTCATGAACTGTCTCCAGCTAATTTCCATGATTGACTGTGAGGGCTTGAATGGCATGGGCACTGGAAGTCTGCCTAAAAGCATTCACAACTTGAATGATTATCTTGCATCATTCATGATAACTCTGTCAGGTTGTCTGAGAATAACTGTGAAAGAAACACAGGTCATTACAGAATGAACATGATGTGTCCATAATGGTTCCCTTGAAGCTTCTAGAGTTTACTTGCCATAAATCTGTCATAAAAAAGGTAATTTAAAAGGCTGGACATATCAAGTCTACTGTATATACTACTCCAGTATATTTTCAGAAACATTACCAGGCTTCCTCCTTAAAATTCCTTAAATCATAAAAAAAAATTTAAATTATGACATTCTGAGTTGATATTAGTACTCTTCTGAATTATCTTTGATCTTAAAAGGATATTCAGAGATATGTAAGATATTAAACATAACATTATGGGATAAAATTTAAGACTTCCTGGTATGAGATTATTTTTCCTGCTTCAGAATTTCAGTTGTTACAATAAATGTATTCAGTTTTCCAGTATTAGTTAAAAACGCATTTTAGTCCATTGAATCTAAGAAGTGAGTTTTTAACATTATTCTCTTTTTAAAATTGCCATGTTCTGGATGTAGTGTTTGTAATTTCTTTTAAATTCTGGAGCCATTTTTAAATCAACAGTAATTTTAATAAGGAAATACTTTCTCAGCTATTTCCCCCCCCCCTTTTTTTTTTTTTAATACTACAAACACTTACTCATTTGACCGCTAAATCTGAAAAGGCCTGTATACTTCTCATTTCTAAAATTTCATTGTATTAAGGAGAAATACAATTTTTTAAAATCAATAGTGTAATTCAAACTAAATCCGCTGCACCAGGCACTATGTAACAAATAAGATTTGCTGGACTGTTATTCTTAAAGTTGTAGTAATTCTGATGTGATTTCACGATTGTAACTAAAGCATTTTAACTAGATAAACTCAATCTTATCATAAATGCTTAATAACTTGTAGACCAGTACTGCAGATTAATGATAGTCTGTAATATGAAAGCACTGGCTTTGCAGCTAAGTCATTTTGTGTTAGAAACCATAAAGTGTGTCCAGTGAAAGATGATTTGTGTCAGCTAAATCTATAGCCTGAAGGAACACTTGGTGGGTTATCACTTTAATCTGGTTATTGCAGCCTCAAAGTGTATGTTAGTAAGCTGAGAGTAAAAATGTCAAAAAGCACAGTTGAGACTGATCACTGACAATTTCTAGGAACAACAGAAAACTGTCCCATGTATTTTTTTTTGGAAGTTGGTCAACTGAAATTGAAGTCATATTGACCATGGGTTATTTTAAAAATACCAGTTATTTCTCGAAAATAACACTTTCCTTATTTGTTAACTTCCATAACTAGGAATTTACACACAGAAAAGTTTATTGTCATAAAAAGTACTGAAATTATGAAAAATTAAATTACCATCTGTTTATAAATTGAATGCCAGTGTACTGTGCTTATGAATTAGCAGTACGGCAGATTATTAATTCTTTAGTACATTCCTGTTACATTAAATAATGCTTAACAAAAAATGAAAGGTTAATTTTGTCAAAAGCTGTAATCTTATCTCTGATTACTTACACCTGCTCTAAACTGTAGCTTCCAGACTATGGTTAGAGACAGAATCACAGAACCACAAAATGGTTGAGGTTGGACAGGACCTCTGTAGGTCTTTTGGTTCAACTCCTCTTCTCAGGTGGGGTCACCTAGAGCTGGTTGCACAGGAACATGTCTAAACAGGTCTTTTGAATGTCACCAAGGATGGAGACCTTACAACTTCTCTGGGCAGCCTGTTCCGGTGTTCACTCACTCTCATTGTAAAAAGTGTTCCCTTATGTTCAGACAAAGCCTCCTGTGTTTCAGTTTGTGCTCATTGCCACTTGTCTGGTCACTGAACACCAGTGAAAAGAGCCTGCCTCCACCTTCTTTACTCCCTCCCTTTAGATGATGAGTACACATACACAAGATCCCCCATGGGCTTTTTCTTCTCCAGGCTTAACAGTCCCAGCTCTCTCAGCCTTTCTTCACAGGAGAGATGCTTCAATCCCTTAATCATATTTGTGGCCTTTCACCGGACTGTCTTTATTATGCCCAGGTCTCGTACTGAGAAACCTAGAACAGGACACACTACTCCAGGTTTAGTCTCACTGGTGTTGGGTAGGACAGTAGACACCTGGTTAGCAAAGATACCTGAATTCCTGAGCCACTAAACACTTCTCCTCATTCCTGTAGGCAGGCGTGGCATAGGACTGCCTCCACCACTGCAGATGCAGATGACCAGTCTCTCAGTAAATAGAATAGATAATTCCTAAATTTAATGCTTATTAACTTTTGTTCAGAAACATTTGCTGTGTATACAGTTCAAATTTACATTTTGGAATCAGAAAGTGATCTATACAGCTTACACTATATAATGCTTATCATTTAGAGTGTATTACTTGCAGAATGCTGAAAATAGGTGAAATACAGGTTTCTTTATTTCGCTTTACTGGAAATTGTTGAGGATTTCCCTCTAAAAGTGGATTAATAGAGCTGTTTCCAGTGTTGTCTTTATTTTCATTTTAGAAAAGTTGAAAGAAACTGGATAGTGGGCTGACATTAACTAAATGTTGGTAAAGGTTTAAGAGCTATAACTGAAGATATATGTATGTATATGTATACTTCTTATACATGATTTTTTTTTTTAGTCTTCATTCCAGTGCCATTGCAAACATTTCGGGGAGGGGTTTTGTTATGGCTTTTAAAATCCATTGTACTTAATAGCATATATAAAGAGATAATGCGAGAATTTTCACTTTGAAGTAGTATAATAATACACTGAATGTGTTTCATGAGCTTCAATGATTCTGTCTCATTCATATTTTAAGGTAGTTATTATGTCAGTCTGTGTAAATATCAGTGTATTCTTGACGCGTGGTTATTCTAGACATGCACTAATTATTCTAGATGAATTGGAAATCTAGTGCTGCATTCAAAATTCATAAATACCCACTAAATTACTGAATTTCATTGCTCTCTTTTTTAAAGGTATTGCAGCATTTTTCACATATATGGATTGCATTATTTTCTCACATATTATTTAAAAGGCAAAAAAGATTGCATGTTTGCCTTGAACTGTCAGTGTCTCATTTCTCCTGCTCCACATTGGCGATCCTCATCCCATATCTTCCTTCCTTCCATGCATGAAGAACACTGCTTCAAGAAATGATACTTACTTCATCTGAACCTTCTACTGCTGAACATTGTGAGGCCGTACTGAAACTTGGAAAATATTGCATTGCCCTATTGGTACTGCCTAGTGACATTTGTTTTAAATGGTGTTCTTTCTGGATTATACTTCTTTAGAAGTATAAGAGGGAATCATGGATTCATTACATTTCCTGATAACTCCCTGTTAAATGCCGTGGGAGTAATTGCACTGCACAGTTCACTGAACTGATTGAATATAGACATAATAAAACATGGAAAGTACAAGCAGGAAATTGTCAACAACCCAGTGGTTTTTCACAACTTGTTTTGGTGCTGAAAAAATGCACCCAAACAATACTGGTTAATTCAGACTAATACTGGTGAAAACTAGAGATACTGTAAAAAAAAAGTCTTAGATTATGCCAAGTTTAAATTTGGAGAGCAGAGCATGAACATGTAAGTGAGTAGATAATGCAGCCATGCTCTTTCCAAAAAAAGAAAAAAAAAATATTGACATCATAGTTTTAAACAACTTGCTTATATATAGATTCCTAATACGCTTTCAGGTACATCCCGCTTTATAAATTATTGTTTGTACAGCACTTAAACAAGCATCTTCTAGGGCTCTGTGTTAAGCACTTGATATTTTGCTGATTTCAACATTTATAAACTTTTTCTATTGTATACCTCCTTCAAAGTCCAGTTACTATTCTTTTTAGTTTCAATAATTGCATAGGAACATGAAATGTGAAGGTGAAATGTCACCTTTCTAGCCTGGATTTCTAAATATGCTATAATTTATGTAACTTGAAGAAATTATAATTAAGCTTTAGAAACTACTGTGAGATCAGGTGAAGATGGAAAGTAAAGCTCAAAAAGGCTATATATGTGGATGAATGTAATAAAAGGAGAAAGATTTAAAAATCCTTAGAAGTAAACTGAAAGATTTTTATTGGTTTCTTGGGACTTTGGATTAGGATTCCTCTTCATGAATGGGGAAAATGGGGACATGTTGTTGAAAGAAGTGTGTGACCTGATGATGAAGGAAGAAGGCAGAGTTACTGAATGTTATCTTTGCTTCAGCCTTTACTGTTTAGGCCAGCCCTTAGGAATCCCAAACTGTGAAGGCAAGAGAGAAAGTCTGGAGAATGGAAGACTTTCCCTTTTTCAAGAAGAATCAAGTTAGAGATCATTTAGGCAAACTTGACACACACAAATCCATGGGCCCCAATGGAATCACCCACAAGTGATGAAGGAGTTGGCAGCTGTTATTGCTATGCTACTGTCCATCATCTTTGAAAGGTCATGGAGGACAGGATTGGTGCCTGAGGACTGGAGGAAAGCCAGTGTCATTCCAGTCTTCAAAAAGGGCAAGAAGGTGGACCCTGGAAACTACAGGACAGTAAGCCTCAATTCCATCCCTAAAGCAGCTCATCCTGGATATCATCTCTAAGCATCTGAAAGAAAAGAAGGTTGTCAGGAGTAATCAGTGTGGATTCACCAAGGGGAAATCATGCTTGACCAATCTGATAGCCTTCTCTAATGGAATGACTGGCTAGGTAGATGAGGGGAGAGCAGTGGATGTTGTCTATCTTGACTTCAATACCTTAATGGTGTGTTACAAGAGCATGGGGCCAGACTATTGTCAGTGGTGCCCAGTGACAGGGTAAGAGGCAATGGGCACAAGCTAAACCCCAGGAGGTTCCATCAGAATATGAGGAAAAACTTTACTTTTATCATGACCAAGCACTGAAAGAGGCTGCCGAGAGAGATTGTGGAGTCTCCTTCTCTGGAGACATTAAAAGCTCAACTGGATGAGATCCTCTGCAACCTGCTGTAGGTAAACCTGCTTTAGCAGGGAGGTTGGACTATGTGATACCCAGAGGTTCTCTTCCAATCCCAACCATTTTGTGATTCTTTCTTTGGTTCATCTTTATCAGGGTTGCCTTTATGTAGTTCTGCTGTTACAGTTCCTAAGCCTAGTTCTCTCTATATCATGTACATGTAACCAGTACAGTCTCAACAGCAAAACTGCTTTAAGATACTTGATGTTTGAAGGATGTCATTACAGCACTGGAAATTTATTTCTCTGATCACTCTGTAGTTCTGCTTTTGCTGGGAGAAGAGAGTATCAGCTATTTTCATGTGTCCTTTTTCTCTCAAACCAAAGAAATCCATATAATCCTCCAGCATTTCCTCTCCTGATGACCGGAGAAGAAGTGAACCCTATTATGAGTACATTTTAGGTCCACAGTAGAAGTAGGACAAAACTGGAACTTCAGTTTTAACCTTTGTTCAGTACTGAGACATTGAGTTAGGTGAGAACAGATTATTTTTGTCTAAGACACCTGAGGAGAAAATTTGATGACCAGAAACAGGCGCAGTTGAGAATTAACTTCTACTTACTATTTCTAACACATGGGAGCTTTGTAGATTTGGTATGTTTTAATAATGGTCTGGAACTAAGCATCATTTCAGCTTGGAATTTGGAAACAAACTAAAATCCAGGTCATGTAGTTCAAGCCGACCTTATCTAAGATACCTGTGGAATTGGGAAGGTTTAATGCTACAAAATAATGGTAAAGAGCATTTTTGGTAGTGCATAAATAAGAAGTAAATAAATAAACTAAATGTGTTTATTTCAGAATGATACTCAAATATTTATTTTTTTTTTAGCTTGTAATAGAGGAGTTTAGTTATGAAGCAGTAATGGGTAGTAAGACACAGCGAAATAATCATTATCATAATATGACCAAGAGTATATGAAAGTCACCCACAAATGAAAAAGCAACACACACTTTAATGAAGTGCAGTAGAAACTGGCCACAGCTTTGTTAACTGTAGCAAAACGAATTAAATAATTTAACACCTCCCTGAGATTCTAGTACCTGATTTTTGTGATTTGAGTTCATGTGAGTGTCACCTTGGCCCAGTCTTTTTTTCATCACCACATCTACCTCCATGAAATCTAATCCTGCCGGCTACTGCTCAACTGGGAATTTCCAGTTCCAGCTGAAAACCAGATAAAGCATCCTGAACATGGGTATTTCTTCTTTGTAAGTAAGTTTCACAGTTCATTCTTCAGCTAGAGTGTAAACAGCTTCATTTTATCACTTGAATTATGGCATTAGAAGCAATCAACACTGGCATATAACTGCTACACATACAGACACTGAAATAAAATAGTTAAGTACTCTTTTAAAGAGCTGTGGCGGTTTCTCATTCATAGCTCTGAAGTAGACCGCTCAATGTTATTGCTAACTGAAGGCTGCAGAATAGTAAGGTAAGAATGAAAAGCAATGTTGTTCTTTTACACTCTGTTCCGTATGTTGATTATACTTTAAGTGTCACCGACTCCTTTTCATGTTTGGAAGTGGGGACTTTCATCAGTGGGAGAGAATAACTTTACTGTAGGGATAGTACCAACACATGAAGGTCATTATAAATTTTAAAGTTTAATTTTTTCAAGTTTTAAAAGCGTTCCTAAGAACTTGATTACCTTTACAATAGTTTTAGTATTATTTTTCATATTTCAAGAGCAGAAAACCTGTAAAGTCTACATGAGCATAGCGCACCTTCAAATGCAGAATGATCCTTCCCACGAAACTTCAGAAGACGTCTTATCCGATCAAAATAAAAATAATCTTGAAAACAACATGAAAGAGTCTCAGCTGTAGAATATTCAGGTGACTCTCATAGGCTGAGTGTTATTATTCTGCCTAGTAGGATGTTGTTTGAAAAGGGAGATAGAATTTACATCTGAAACAGAAAAATCACAGGTCCATGTAAACAGGGTATTCCCTAAATTTTCCATTTTACCTTGTCTACATATATGAATAACTAAGCTCCCAAAGTCCTTTGTGAATAGGTTGCCCAAGGAAGTTGTGAATGCTCCAACCCTGGAGGTGTTCAAGGCCAGGTTGGACAGAGCCTTGAGGCGACTTAGTTTAGTGTGTGGTGTCCCTGCTTATGGCAGGGGGGTTGGAACTACATGATCTTAAGGTCCTTTCCAACCCTAACTATTCTATGATTCTATGAATCTCTGAGGATATTTTTGGTCCTTGTGTCTATTGACAGTATTTTCTGGTTTGATTTCACAACTGTTAAATTGTGTCCATAACAAAAATGGATCAAGGAATGCTTACTTCTGTGAGAAGTGGTTTGGAGATTAGTGATAATTTAATTATAATTAGTATTTTTCAAGTATGTTGTAATGGAATGTTGTTAATATTCATATAGTTAAAAAGATGGGGTACAATGAAATATTTAACTGTTAATCCTTTGTGGCATAGGAAGCATTAAAATCAAATAGTTGGTTTGTGAGAACACTTAGTCATTAGATGCATGTTGATAATTGTCTTCTGACAATCGTATTTTTGTTCATTACTCTTTTGAGTCACTTGTCTTTTATAGACTGCAAGCTTTCATTTTTAAAGTCTAAAAGCTGTCATTAATGACAACTATTTTATGTATGTATTCATATTATTCATTAGTTTCCCTAAAATATACAGAAATAAGAAAAAAAAAAAAGAAAAAAGAGAGTCACAGTATGCTGTGAGGAATGCTAACAACTGTAAACGTGGCAGCCTGAGTCAAATACATTTGGAAGATTCCATCCCTTCTCTCCCTATTTGTAATGAGCTACAAACAATACCAAAAGTTCTTGCAAAGCACAGCAGCTGAGCCTTCCCTTCAAAGCCAAGTAGAAGCACCCCATTATGGCATGTAGAGAGGCCTAGAACCCCAGTGTCAGTGGTTGTGTCCAGGGTACATTTTGGGACTTCGTGCTGTGAGGAACAACTTTCAGAAGTGCCACATGGTTTGTGAATTACATTTGGAAGAGTGCCCACAACTGCTATGCAGAAAATAAAAGCCCTAAATATCTGAAATATTTATCTGAATGACAATCAGTCAAAGGCAGAACAAGACTGTTTACAACCAGAGCATGCATTCAGCCAAATTACATTTGCAAATTAGTATTTTGAAGCTGTAGAACTAAATATAAAATAACTTAATGGGTTGAAATTGTTTTTGCTAAGGAAAAGTGTATCTATGCCAGCAGCTTGTATATGAAGTTACAGCCTGTTTCAGCCCAATACATTTTGAAATGACCGAGATATTAAACTCACAAACAAGGTTGTCAGACAACAAATCAAGCTGCAAATTAGCCTTCTAATCTTCTAATCTGGTTACAGCTGCCAATGTAAAACTCACAATTGATTTGCTGTTTGCTGTCCAGCACAAAATGTCATATATTCTTTTTGATGAGAGTCAATGAGTGCATTAAGTGTAAGCAGCCCATGTCCTCCCAACTCCATTGCAAATAGTCCTAAATTACTTGGGTCATTATCTGTATAAATAAACCTACTACTAGCAAAGTACAAAGCAGAATATGTATGTGACTGTTCTGCGTTTATTCACTGGCAGAAAAAGTGTATTCTTTTTCCAGCAGGTATATGAAATAGGTCTGTTTGAGGTCATTCAGTGTGCAAGCTTTCACGACTGTTACAGACGTAAATATTTTCACATAACTGCTTTGGTGGAGTATCAGGAATTACTGACAGAGTGTTTACTTATAGCATTCCCCTTTCTAGTCATCCAGTATCTCTGTTATGAATTAAACTAATTTTTTATAGAGAACGTGGATTTTTCACTTGGTACAGACTGATTGTAAGGGTTCTTGCTTCTTGCAGGATATTTGCTTGTTGTTGTTTGGAGCATTTATACAGAGCAAGGAAGAAGAAATACAAAAGGAAAACATTTGGTGGTGTAGTGACTGAAATAGAAGAGTAGCACTAAAAAAAAAATAATCTTAATTACTCTTCATTAATTAAAATAATGTGTGTGGGAGTAATTTGTGCTACCTGTCTTGGAAAAAGGCTCTTAGAGAAATAGTTCTAGGGAGGACTTTGGTAAATCTGTATCCTGCTCACAAAAGGAATGTTCTAGGTGATGACAGTATAAATATAGGGAAGGTTTGGTTTGTTTGTTTATTTTTTTTATTGTATGGGAACAAGCACTGGATAATTAGCTCTGGGGAGACTAGGTAGAGACTGTGAAAATTCAGTATCTGACTGAAGTTCTACCTTACTGAATTTCCCTTGAAATTTTACTGAATTTTCCTTATGGGAAAATTGTCAACAGAAGAGTGTCTGTTAATAGAAACCTGATTAGAAAAAAATTAAATTGAGACACAATTGAAGTGTACGGTTTATCAAAATGAAAATGAGAATACATTATAAATAGAAGACCATAAAGAAATGTTGCCAGGATAAATTGCTTTAAAATTATTAATTGCGTTCTTACCAAACATGCTAGAGAATATATTAACACTTCTTGACTAAATTCTTAGACTGTTTTAGTAGTTTGAACTTGGAATTTTGCTAGTTTGGTTGGTCTGGAGGTTTTGTTTTCTTTTTATTTAGGGAAAAATTATAAAACCTTATGGTCAATGATTTATGAAAGGATTGCTGACATAATTTTAGCTACTGTAGCATAAACACTGCCATTATACTAATGGATTGCAGAACAACCAATAGAGTAGTAGATTCAGGAAGAATGGTATCGTATTGCATATAAAGTAGGTGGAAAAACACATACTTCTGTACACAGAAATATTTACCTGTTCTTTTTGCACTACTTTTGCAGTCTAAATATCTGTAAATATTTAATTTCAAGGGAAAAGAGTAGAACACTGCACTGTATCTTCTCTAAAATATAAGTGGTTTTTGTTACTACTTTTCAACCGATAGTCATGAAGAATAAATATATTCTGTTGTTATTTTTAGTTACCTGCATCACTACTTGGCCATAGAGACATTACGACATCTGTTGGGTTTCGAATAATTAGGGCATAAGTGAATGTGTAGCTTGTTTGGTGGACAATTTTATAAGCATTTTTTTGAAGAATAAGAGAGCAGAAAAAACAACTGTTAGTAAACTGAGTATTCAAGATTTCATGCATCCTTCCATGAAGGTGTACTTTAATGCAAACTTGATAAAAACTTGTCAGAAAGGCTTCCACAGGCCTTGAAAATAATATAAATTGTAGATAAGAAACTGTATGTGGGATATGGAAAGCACATATTTTGAATATAGTGGAGTAACAGAACAGAGATCATGCAGTGAAATTCAAAATAAATAGGCATGTTAAGACACACTAAGTGGCAGAAAAGGAGTTGTGCTCGTATATGTAACCTTTATGCAATCACCTGCTGCTTCAACTAGCTCTAAACAAGAGCTCATGGAATAAGGAACTTTTTATTTTTTTAAAGAATCATCAAATCATTAAGTCAGCTACCACAGTTGAAAATTGTGACATATTTTTAATAAGTACATCTATCTAAAAAAAAAGAAACCAAACCAAGAAAATGACATAAGAAAAGGACCTTCTGTATTCAAGGGGCAAAATGGGTATTTAATTGCATATTGTGTATGGTGTTGGTGGAAATGATGGCAATGTTTTGACTTATTTCAGTAATGACAGAATTTCACTGAATAGGATGTCACTGCCTTGATATAAAGCCATTCTCCAGTTACAAATATTCAGTATAAGTAAAATAAATAAATAATAACTTGTCTGATGAGTGGGAGCATTTATGCAGCACTTCCTGTGTTCACAGTGAATGATTAGAGGTCAGAAAGTATGCTTTACTAGAAAGACATGAAAGAAAATCTTACTTTAGGTAAGATAAGATGAAAGGGTTGCAAAAAAACAGCTTTCTGATACGTAAAGAGTTCCTGTAAGACAGGTAATAACATTTTGTTTATATTGTGGGTGAGATGAGAAATAATGGTATGGAATTAAAATACAATTTTATCTTATTATAAGGCAAACCTTTTTTTGAGGACTAATAAGGTCTGGAATAGTTTGGATACTCTACTATGGGATCTTTGTATGAAAGTTCAGCTAAATGTTCTCCTGAAATATTTTAAGTTTGACCAAATGGGATGGTAATGAAAAAAAAAATAAAATAAAAATCAAGGTATGTTAAGACAAGTACAAATTTACATCCTCTTACTTGAGAAACTTTTCAGTCTCAATGACAAACAGGTGGATAAAAAGAAGTGCATGGGGAAGAGACAATTTGCCACAGAGCAATATTCCAGATAGCAGTCATGCTATTCCACATTGTCTCTCTATATTAATGATGTTCCCTTTCACATTCATGTCTGATGTTTTGACAAGGGTGCAAACATAGTTCTCATGCTGGAAAGGGGCTGCATGCTACCAGTTTTGAACATAAGCACAGTTGATGTGACTAGAAAAATGGTTGAGAACCCATGGTTTAATAGCAGTGATACAATGAGGAATAACATCCAGTATCCGTGTTGTTCAACATCTTTGTCAGTGACAT
>NW_009934132.1:62258-76919 GCF_000696875.1 Nestor notabilis | reverse complement strand
CCCCGCCCCCGTTTGTGCACTCAGCGATTAGCACAGCACTGATAGCAGTGCTAAACTCCAGAATGCTTTTTCAACAATACAGGTGCATAGATAAGTGCACGTTGCTGCAGATAAGGAGAGGTAAGAGTCTGGTATGTGAAAAATGAGAGTGCAGAAGTGCTTTGTGACATAACTAGTTGCTCAAGACACTTGAGAGGAGATGATGCATACTTTCTTTATAGCCTGTAAGCAAACAAATTTCTCTGAGAAGCTCATTTTAGTGGAGCCCATGGTGGATACCTCAAGTTTCTTTTAGCAGCATGCAGTGTTGTAAGGCTTAATCCTTCTATTAAAATACTTGTCTAGGAAAAGAAAAAAGTTCATATTACTTTATAAACTGTTGCTTTTGCTAAGCGTGTCTCTCATACCTCTTCTAATTTGTTCAGTGATTAAGACAGAGCTGGAGAGGCTGCAGCTGTTTGGTACCAAGGAGATCGTGGTGCCAGCTGCTGTCAGCCAGGGGACTCAGCTAAATATAGAAAAACATGGGCCTTTTTGTGGGTTCTGTGGTATTTCAGTTATCTGGGAGAGCTCTGGGTAGGAACTTTGTGGTATGTCTCAGTGATCTAAAAGCAACTCCTGTAATGATGTATCTGTGTGTTTTTCCTTTGCAAAAAACCTAAGAGAAGATTAAAACCAACCAACCAACGCTTTGCTGATGTTCTGTAGCTGTTGATTTTTTTTGTGGTTTGGAGAGCACCTGTATTAGGAGGCTAAGGTATTGCATATGGGAAGATAGAGATTTTCCATCTAATTCTACCTGTAAATGCTCGCTCCTTTTGCTAAGTGCACATTTCAGACTTTTGTGGAGACTTAAGTTTGGGGTTTTTTTTACATGCTGAAGCTTTATCTTCTAGTCAATCTCTGCCTTTTTCCTAAAGAAATTAAAATAAATTTTGGGACTTCTTATACTGTGTTTGAAGTGCATACGTCTCTCACGTATAAAATAGTGTGTTATTCAATATCCTTTTACAAATTTCTTCAGTGTTTCACTTACTTGAAGAAAATAGTGACATTTCCTTTCTTTTCCCCACTGCAACAAAATCAAAGAATACATTTTGGATGCTCTTCAATGTAAAGTTTAAATTTGGCTTTTGCTCTAAAGTTCTGTGTAGAATAGAGATTAAGGTACTTTGCAGCCTCATTGACTAGGAAATGTAGCCAAACATAATAAATACAGTTCCTGAAGTTAAAGTACAACAGCCACATTGAGGAAGAGCAAAGTGAGGGATCACTGCTTTCTTCTTAAGTGTATGTAACAGAATGTAGAAGGACACCCAGTACCACAGGAAGAAAAAAGCTGTATATAGTGAATTTCTCCTTCCAAGACCAAGTTAAGGATTTACACCAATTCTTGACTATGATGTAACACAGAATTTATAGTACAGACTGATTTATATTACAGAAAAATTGCTATTGAGATCAATACATGGGAACAACATTTATTTGATCAAAGGATTTGTGTCTTTAGCCTGATGGTTCACGGTTTTTCTTAGGATATTTTGATCTGAACTATGAAGAAAAAATACATCGTTTTAAGGTATGGTCTAAAGCCCATTGGAATTACATTTTAGAGATGGTTCATTATCCTCAGTAACCTTTGAATCAGAAGCTTTTAATCTCTTAACTGCATAAAATGACTTTTTCTCTCAGAGAAGAGAGTTTCAGTATTTTTTGTTTAGTAAAACCTCTTTAATTATTAGTTTTCAATAGTCATCTGTTTAAATGATGCCAAGTGATCCCTTAGCAATGAGTAGTGCTGTTCTCTCAGTTGAGCTGCTTTAGGTGATTCCTTTCAGTATACTTGGATTTTGTCATGCATGGAGAACTGTGCGTCTTTCATGGTGGCTGCTGTAGTGAATGCTAAGCAAACAATACCTTCTTTTAAGCAAGTGAAATAACAGAATACCATACATACAAAATATTAGTCTTCTAGCAGTATCAAATACTTGACAAACATTTAATATCTTCTGTTGCTACCTATAAAAAGTCTATGTGACCAAGAAAAATATAGGTCTTATAACGTATGTAGCGTTAAAGTTCTCTGGATTTTGGATGTGATAGGATTTTGTATGCTGCTGAATGACAGAGGTCCCCTTATGCCATCCTTTGCACACCTACCCAGGGGTTATTTTGCAGGTTCTCTACTGCCTGTTTGTCCTCATGGCTTATTTCAAGCATTGTTTCCTGAGTCTGAAACTTCAGAACCATAAAAAGAAGTTACTGGAGTTAAAGGAGTAGTATTTTTTCCTCATAGGTCATGTAATAGGACTTTAGATTCTGTGGCAGGTATTTGGTTTGGCCTGGAAAATAAGTCTGTTTGTTTGCTTACCAGCAGTGTTAATTCATGTCTGAGCAACAAGAGGTGTAGGTTAGAACAGTTGTGGGTGTGGTTTTTTTGTGGGGTTTTTTTTTTTTGTTGTTGTTTTTTTGAACACTTTCATTGCTATTAAAGGAACTTGCTGGAATTTTTTCTTACTCATCTTTTGATCTTCATTCTGCTATGTAGGACACAGTTTGATGTGCAGAATAAAGTGCTAATTGCCCAGAAGGAGCTTGGACTCAATTAGATTATGGATGACTGTGGAAGGTTGATAACTTGGATGTATTGCCAAGTTAACTATGCTTTGCCGGCTGGAGGCAGCCTAAGACCTCTTGGAAACGTAAATGAAATGGCATTTGTTGAGAAGACGATGAGAAGCCAGTGCCAGACTGAGCTGGGCAGCTGGGGGCCACGGGCAAGGAAAGAGGTTGCTGGTACTGGTGAGGGGACTGTCATCATTCCACCCTTGTATTGGTGGTCATAGTGCTCTGACAGGCAACGTGGAAGCTCATTTGCAAGGCTTAGTAGCATTTCCAAAGGTACTCAGATTCTGGGTTTGCTTCATGTCACCTGGAGGCTTCAAGGTTCATCCCCTTGAATCCAGAATACTGAATTTACCCCCTTCTTCCCACTCCACCCAAGTGACTTGCATTGTCCTAGAAGCCCAACTCTTCCATTGATTGGCATGTAGTCTATAATATAATCAGAACGTAATCCATCGATTACTTTGAAAATGAGAATCAAAGCCGTAGGCTGGTGTTGGAAGCTGGCTTGCAGGGAACTGTAGCAGAGATTGTGTAACAAGATCCTGGGAGAGGAGAGATGACGCAGAGCTGTGTTTAGGGCAAAACCATGCTGTACTATGTATAGGTTCAAGCTAATTATGCCTGAACAAAACTGTATGTGTGTTTTTTTTTCCTACAATCTAATTGGCAACCTTGATTTTCATCCCTGACCAGCAGCCAGCAATTTCTTGAGTTTCTCATCTGAGGGCTTCAGAACACTGTTCAATGATTACAGATACTTCCTGATTGTGGAGTAGGTCATACATGTAAACTTTTGCCTCTCACTTCTATGTCAAAAGGGAAAAAAGGATTTTTATAGTGTGCCATTAGAGGCTGCCCATTTGCTGAGTTAGAGTAACCCTAAGGAGGGCAAACTTGTTTAAGCTTGCACTTGCATACTTTAAATTGCTGATTGCTGCAGTAAAACATTAATGCCCTGGAGTATTACTATTTTTCATAAAATTATCTGGAGCAATACTACTTTGTGCTATGACTCTGTCACTGCTTGCAAGCTGAGCAGCCCTGAGCTTAGTTACTGTGTGCAAAGTCCACCTCTGGATTTCTATGTAGGAGGTCAGACGTGAGTTAGGACTTGGAGTAATTCAAGAAGACGCCGTAGCTGCTGCTGTCTCTGAGGGAGGACAGTGCATTACTGTTTCTCATCTGCCTTCTACCTTTGCATTCAGGAGCTTTGCTTTCCCGATCCACTTCTATATAATATAACTGACATAATTTTTGCTGCTACTTGCTACAGTGTATATTTGTATCCAGAGCTGATGCAAAGGGCAGAGTTAGAAGTTCTTTAAAGGTGGCAGATCTCGTTTAAGAACCTACTACTCCTGAGTATTTTCATCTGTCTTCTGCTAAGGTTTTCTCTGTTCGGTCTGTGATTTTACAATACGAAGTGTTCAGCAGCAATACCACTTTTCTATCTCCCCCCAGCAGGATCCCTTCTCCCTTCGTTCATACTGATGGGACAAAGGGGAATGGCTTTAAGTTGAAAGAGGGGAGATTTAGATTAGATATTAGGAATAAATTCTTCCCTTAGAGGCACTGGCACAGGTTGCCCAGAGAAGCTGTGGCTGCCCCATCCCTGGCAGTGTTCAAGGCCAGGTTGGACACAGGGGCTTGGAGCAACCTGGTCTAGTGGAAGGTGTCCCTGCCTGTGGCTGAGGGTTGGAACTGGATCAGCTTCAAGGTCCCTTTCAACCCAAACCAGTCTGTGATTCTATGATACTTGTGTTCTGCGTGCTGTGCTGGGGCATGATCTCCAGGGCACATCTGGTTTTGGAGCATCACAAGCCAACCCTTGCCAAGTTTATCCAAACTCAGTTCTCACATGGATATAACATATCTTGGCTGCTTTGCCTAAGCAGACACAAACCATTCACTTTTTGATGTTTCACAGAATGCAGTGGAAATGTCAGGGGTTCATTTCAGGGATATTGCAGCAAGTCCCTGAAATTAACATGAAGGCAAGTATAGCTGAGCCATGTTTGGTAGATCCCAACCCTGCATAAGCAGACAGTGGAATGATTATCTGCATTGTGTTAAGATGTCTTCTAGCATACACGCAGGGAGCTTTAAAGCTGTAACTCAAGGCAATACACAGAGAATACCTTTATTGCAATATTTTGCCTTTGCCCTTTTAAGAGACTGTATTCTGGCCTTTGTGGTAGAAGCATATGTTAAGCAGGAATAAACTCGGTGTATGTCACTGAGTTTCTTCTGACTTAGATTCTGTTTCATGAGCTTGATTTAATTCCTAACAGGAGGAGCAGAAGACATGTGATCTAATATTGCCCATTGTTCCTGGAAGAATTCCTGTAAGCTAATGTGCTGTACTAGTTTTGCTCTCATGCTCTTGCAAACTGCTGAACGTTTTGCAAAATGATGATAAAAGCCACTGTGGCTTCTCCAGATATCTCACTCTCCTGGTCTGTGCCATGTGTTGCACAGGGTGAAATATTTTGTGTTATGTTCAAGAGCTCTTTATAAATGTGTGTTTGAATAAATGTATTTTACAAGTACTGTGGTTTGTTGCTTACTGTGTGCAATGTCAGAGTGCTCTCCACCCTCTCAAATGTTCAGTGAGATGGAGTGACTTCCTTTGCTTGGAGAAGTCTCATGCTGAGACTTGTACTTTCTTTAAGTATTATGACCAAAGTTACAGTGAGTTTTGGCTGTTTGAGCACTTCATACTGAAAGGTCAGTTCTTCATTCTTGGAGCATATGCAAGCTTAGCTCTTTTTTTCTTTCTCTTTTTGTTTTCTTCCCCCTTTTTCCTTAGTTCAAAAAAAAAAAAATCTCTCACTTTGTTTTCACATGGATCAAAATACTTCTCAAATGTAAGAAAAATCTGATATTCAGCACTTTCTGTATGGGTTAACTGAAAACTGAGAAAACATTCAGGGCTTCACAATAAGCTGTAACTTATTACCAGTTACTGTCTTCCAGGAATGGATAATAGATGTCTGTTAATCTACGTTGTATAGTAGGTAATACATAGAATGTACATACTTCGGCATTATCAAAGTGATTGAACCTCTTTTTTTTTTTTTTTTTTCCCTTCCCTCTGTTATTTTCTGCATGTTTGGAGATATTTAGCACCCTGGCTCATACCTCCTTTATTTTCACTTGCTCTTTCTAGGAAGTTTTTTGAGCTACTGGCAATATTGACTTAATGGTCACAGTTCCTATCTGCTTGTTCTCACACCATGGTTTGAACCTGTAGAATTGTTTCTTTGGCATGTGTTGAGCTGGAGAAGGGAGCAGATATGTCTCATTGTGGTGTGTGGTTTTTTTGCAGTTAGGATTTTTTGTGGTTCTCTCATTTTTCTTATTGTACAGCCGTGGTCAGCTGAACAGGTATAGAGATGAAAACAATGTTCTGTATTTGATATTGGAGGAAAAGATAAATGAATATTGGATATCTGCACGCTGGTCTCACAGATGTATCTTGCTGTATCGGAGCAAGTGAGAACATTTTACAGCAAGGTAAGAGGCCTTTCCTGAGGTAGGGAAAATGCTGGAATGCTTCTCTCTATATTTTGGTACAGGGTGTGCTGTATCTCAGGTGCTTTCGTGCACGTGAAGGGACAGAGTTTCAGGGAGGACAGTAATGAGAAATGATTTGCAGGCATTCCACATGGAAGAACCTCTGAAGTGGATTACAGTGAAGTACAAAAGTTGTTTTCATAGTGCTTTTTTTCAGCTGGCAATGACAAGTTGTATTATGGAAGATCCTAAGTGATGTGGGTTCCTAAATGAGATTTCTTCAGTGACTTGGCATCTTTAATTACATAGGCATTCTTGATCATGGCACCTGCTGTATGATATAGGTAAATTCCAGTGTGGTGTGTGCTGTATCCGGAAGAGCTCCTTATGAACGAGCGGTGTGGAGGGGGTTCTGGTAATCACAAACTGCTTAGAATCTGTAAGTTAGTAGTTACTTATTTATCTTTTATAAACCTCCATTTCATCATGCTGATGCTTTTTTTTTTTTTTGATCTTGCATATGATTAGTCCATTAATAGATAATCATATCAGTATTGAAGATGGAAATACATCACTGTTTTCACTTGAAAGCTGAAATGCCTGGAGGCCTAACGTCACAAAGCCATACTTTTCATGGCATTAGCAGGTTTAAAACACAGTGATTCCACACTCGGGAAGCAGCAGATTTGTGGCACACACTTTTCCGAGTAAGTGTGCAAATAGCTGGTAGTGTGCCTCGTAAGTGTGGCTGTGTTTGGATTTCACAAATAGCATTTTCAGTAAGATCCTGACATTTGTGTATTTTCTCAGTGTTGAAAGGATTATAATGCCAGGATTATACCAGTGTCGGCTTAGCTTTCTGTAAGAAACCCCTTTGCTTCCTGAAAGAGATCAGTCCCATTCATTATTGCAGACAGTTTATCAGAGGGCGTAAAAAGAGTTCTTTTGGGAAGACGGTATTATTAAACTTGTCCGATTCTCAGGACTTCACGGAGAAGGCATTTGCTAAAGCATGTACTAAGAGCAGAAAGAAGAATAATGGTAAACCAAATCACTGAAAATGGCAAAGAGCTATTGCTAAAGGGTAAGTACTTCATGTTGATATTAATACCTACAAAGGATTATAGTGTTCTGAATCAGTGTGTCTTAAGAATAAAATCATTGCGCTTCCTAAAACACAGTATTGCTAAATTGATGAAGTCTTTGAGTTGTGTAGTGTCAGTCAACTTAATTGGTAAAGCTGTTCTCTAATCTAGTTTTTCAAAGTACAGTAGAAGTCTGATAGTATCTTCATACGTATTTATCTACGGATAAGTCAAAGTTCTGTGCTTAATTGTACGCTTTATTCTGTACTGTGGTGCAGGCTAACTGTTGCATAGGTTTTTGTCTGAGAAAGTTTCGGCTGGGTTTTTTTCATACAGAACACAAACAAATGTGGTCTTTAGAACTTAGAAGAACTGTTTCAGAGGAATTTAATACATTGCCAACTATACAGATTTTTAATTTACTTTTTGGTAAAAATGTGCTTTATGTCACTTTTGTAGATACCAAAGGTGTTGATGATAAATACGGACATGGTATGTGCAGTGTAGTGTGTAATGAATTTTAAGAAGCACACCTTTACTTGTTGGGTAAAATTCAGTAAGCTCAAAAACATTCATGACAGTGCCAATTTAACAGTGAAGTAAATAATGCTATGTGTAAGTTTTAAAATATTATGCCATTCACATTATATTCTTGAAGTACCCATGAATGTCAATAGCTTGGTCTTTAAGCTGCGGTTTCTGATGGAAGCATGTGTCTTGGTCTGGCCTGTGAGCGTTTGGTATCCTCAGTGTAACTAATAGCTTGAGCCTGTATTTAAAGTCCTGAGGATCTCTTTGCTGCCTAAAACCTATCAAGGTAAAGATCTATCCTTTCATTCTGCCATTCTGTCCTCTCATACAGCCTTATTGTTGCATGAATTGATATGTGGTGCATCTTTGGACTTTATTTTCATAAAATACTAGGTCAGCCTGGAATTCACAGCCCATGCTTTCTGCCACCTTCAGTGAAAAAAACCTGGTAGGCCAAGGTCTTAAGTGGATGGTATTACTAATAGACCATCCACTAGTAATGGAATTACTAGTGCCTCGTTTGTAGTGGGAGTGAGCTTTATCTAACTAGATGCAGTGCTGTTTATTTCCTACTTCTCCTATTTCTGGTGTAAATGTAATACTCCTAATAACAAACAAACCAAACCAAAAGAACACCAAAAAACCCCAACACATAAAACACCTCAGCCCCAAGAACATAGTCAAGTTCAAAATATTTGAGAACTGATTTTTACAGAGCTTGGAATGTCACTATCAATCTTTTGCTACTGCAAAATAACAGAATTCTCATTTTCAGTTCTGAAAAACCTGAAAGTTAAATCTTAAATCGTGACTTTCTGGTTTAGCATGAGAAGTATTTTGGATAATATTAACTACTTTGTAGCTAAAGTGAAAATAAGTATTCTTCATCAGCTGCCTGTTTTGCTGCCATAGGTGAGTTTCTAATCAGACTTTTTGTTTTACAAATGCTGCTTGTTTCTCGCTAGCTGTGGTTGGTGGTTGTTATTATTTCTACTTTGGACTGTTACTGCCATTGGATTAGGATTTTTTCTAAGCAGTTGAAAATAAGAAATTTAAGAAAAGAGGCAATACCTGATTTCTGCTTATGAAATTTATAGTTAATATAAATAGATATAATAATAAATTTAGTAATCTGTTATAGTCTCCCAAATGAACCAAAAAAGAGGTTTCATAACAGTTCTAAGAGTGAATAAGAGCCCAGCCACATGTGAGGATATGCATAAATAAAGTATACAAGCAGATTTAGCGTGTATTTGAAATCAAATTAACATCTACATGTGTCTTAGGTTATCTTAATATGTCAATCTCTTGGTATACTTTGGCAGTACTCTTGAATGCTTTGCTCCTGAAATGTGGAAATATTTGGGGTCTTGAGCTATTAGCAGAGGCCAAGAAATTTGTTTTCTGTTTGTCAGTAATACTCAGTTCTGTAAAACCTTACTGCTGATGGATAATGAGAAGAATGATATCTGAGCATAGAACTTAGGACAGCCTTTTGGAGGGAACCAAGTTTTATCTTGCAGTGCAAATGCCTGGGAAAGTAGTATTGTGGTTAACATCTGGAAAGTGCTTTCTCAAGAATGGTGTTAGAACAGTTTCTTTTGTAGAAACAAACAAACCAAAACCCCAGATTGTAATAAAAATTTTTAAATATTAAATTTTATCCTTAAGGCTGTGAACAGATGTTTTAAAAAATAATGTTGTGACTAATAAAATTACGTGATTATGCAAAGAAGAAATGTTCTTCCACCTATTTTGGGCATATTCATTTGCTCCTAGGTCTTTTAAGAACAGTAAGTGTAGCAAACCTGGTTTGGTTTTGTAGTCAAAAAATCAAACTGAATTCTGGCTTAATTACCAGTTTTGTAGAAATCTGCAGAAGACCTTGACACATGAACATCTGGAAAAGCAGAAATAAATTGGAACAGAACTAAGATGCTTTCCAAAGTGGGATAAATTTTGCTTACCTTAAGCTGTCTGTAATTTAATTTTTATTTACACTAGGCTCTCTTTAGAGGTAATTTGCAGCATGCCAAGATCATGTACAGGAAAGGCACTCCAGGGATCAGCTAATTGAGCCATCTCTTTCTGGGGGAAAAGCAAGCCTATATTATTAGTTGTATATACTTTCCTGCTGTTTAGATAGGTTCAGTTAGGTTGAAGGAAGTCTACACCAACTGCTTGGGCATGAACTCTGATTTCTAATCTTAGATTCCAGTGTTATTTGTAGATGGAATGCTAAAAATACAAGTGATTTTTTTTTTTTTAATTCAAAAGAAGGGCTAAGGTTGAATAATGTTCTCTGTGCATGAAAATGCCTCAGTTTGTGTCCCTGTACAGCCTACTACATTACTTCTTTCCTTTTTATTTTTTATTTTTTTTTACTGTGGTGTACACAGAGGTATCTGTACCTGCTTTCGAATCTTTCTTTTTAAAGCCTCACTGAAGCTCAATTAGCATTACCCTTTTTTTCACTTCTTCTGTTATCTATGTTGGCTAGGCTGAAGCTAGTCAGACTATGTCCATCTGTGCCTTCAGCATGCATTAACTTGTCCGGTAGACAGAGCCGCCATAAGAACTAGGTGAGTTAGTCATGGCCAGATGGAAAGATCTGAAGTTGGCTTAAGATGTACTAATTTCTACTTATTTAACTGAACATAATGAAGTAGGGGAGTGCTGGTTTCTTTAAGGGAGTTCATAAACTGACAGTAGAGGAGAATAAAACCTTGGCAGGTTGAGTTGTGCAACCACTCCTGCCACCTGCTCACAAGAGTGATTGTTCTTTTACTAGTCTGACTGAGTAGACTTTATCACTGTGAAGCTTCCTGGTCTTTCTTTGTGATAGTCTGACTGTGCCTAATTGTTCAGCTTTCATTTATTCTCACTGATCTTTCTTTTAGTTAGTTTCATGTGCGTTTTGTCTGTAATTCTCTCTAAATTCTGGTTTACATCCCTCAGTTACTGAAGAAAACACAATGCCTTGCACAAAAGACGTGCATTTGGCATGCTCAAGCACTGAAACTGTCTCTTGCTGGTCTAATCCCTTTCCAGAGGAAGACAGTAACATGAACACTGTCCTCTGTGTTCTTGATATTTTATTTTATTTTTAAATAAAGACAATATAAGTCTTTTGGAGAAGAACAAAGTAAAACCACTCAGTAGAATATCTGGTACAGTTTTGCCGCAGTGTCTGTTCATGGCAATGAGATAAAAGTTTGGACATCCATTTATTGGTTTATTCTCTCCTGGGCTTGTGTGTTTGCATGTATGGCAGTATGCACATTTATGACTTGTAGGTTTTGTTCCATGGGCCATCTTTCATGTTTTGTGGATGTCAGGTGACATACATAATGATGAACCTTGTTCTAGGTTCATACCTGTGTCCGTACCCAAGTAGGGGAGCTCTAAAAGTTCAGGGACCTAGGGTGGAGATGTTTAGATAAACTATATAATTGTAGTGGTGGTTGCAAATAGATATATTTGGTTTGGAAGAGAACGGTAGCATTCAGAAATAAAATGTCTGAATTCTTGAAAGATAGCAAAGACTCAGAAGCAATGAAAGAAGTGAAGAAGAAACATTAACTGACTTGGATTATTGTTTGCCTGTCTCAAAAATTGATATTAATTAGGGACTAAGGCAAATAAATTATTCTTTGTTGCAGAAGATAT
The DNA here is from genome assembly GCF_000696875.1 of Nestor notabilis. NCBI lineage: Eukaryota > Metazoa > Chordata > Aves > Psittaciformes > Psittacidae > Nestor > Nestor notabilis. The sequence goes on along the minus strand of NW_009934132.1, from coordinate 65,490 downwards.
AGATCCTTCTTTAAGAAATGTTCCTTCCAAAACAATCTTGCATGATGAAAACTAACACCACATAGCTACTGTCCAAGACCAAAGACTTGATAACTGAGAATGAGGAAAACTGTACGCATAGCACAGGATGGTGCTTGCCCTGGAGACTTCATGCTTCAGAATGTAAACTGTCCTCGTGTGACGCTGGGGCAAGAATTCCCCGGAGTAGCTTTCGGAGGTCACCTCCGCTATCTTCCAAAACTGACGGAGAAAGCAAGCTCTTCCCATGCAAGTAAGTCTCTTTGAAGCTGCTGGTATTGCTCATTGGCAGACGGAATGTACTTGGTAAATTTTTTATTGCAGTGCGTGTTATATACTGTGCTTCAGTCCCTTCTGTTTTGTCAAAGTACATTTGTGATTCTTGTTGAGGGAATGGTCATCTGCCATAGGTTTTACTCATGAAACTGGGAACAGAATATGGGAAGAGAGGAAATGAGATGAACACTTTGATGTGATTTAGGAAACGTCTGAAAAGTAGATTGCGCCAAGCGTGCAACAGTGGTGAGGGTGATTTTGACTATCATTCAATTAGCCATATTTAACTTAGCAATATAGCACTGTTCTTTAATCAGCACACATCTTTGCAGCACCCAGTTCTACATATTGGTGAAGTGAGAATAGGATGCCATTGTAAAGAACTTGAATATAAACCTACACTACTTTGCTTCTTGTCAAAAGTGTTAAGTGTTAGAGAGGGGTTTAATGTGGCATTTCATCAGATTGGTAGAATTATGCAGTTTGAAAGTTCACTTTTATTTTTGCATTGTTTGCAGTAATCCATAATCTGTATATATTTCCAGGATAATGGAGTTAGTGCTGTGCATGGGATAAAAAGCCAGCTGTATTTCTCTATCATGTGAACTTTTCCATCAAGAGAAAAATGTGCCTTAGCAATTGCAAAAACAATAGTCTTATTTCCAGTCACTAGTTCTACTGATTTTTCTGTTGCAGTTTTCTTTATTTGAACTTCCTGCGTGCAGGAAGATGTATAAAGCAAGCAACCAAGGAGTCAAATTCAGAGGGGAAAGTCTAATGGGAAGGAATTGGGTGATGCTGGAAAATGCAGATAGAGAATGAGAGACGCTGAGAGCTCTTTTTAAGAGAGTGAACTTCTGAAGAGACCAATTGTGAAGAACTTGCTGGTGGTAAAAATGAAGATGCACCCAAAAAATAATGCTGGTTAACTTGAAGATGCATCTTAAGTCACTGGACTTTATCAGGATCAGGGAGATGGTGCAGAGTAATCTTTCTTAACTGAGGAGAGGTTATAATGATGATGGTAATGAGATGCCTGGCATTTTGAAAGACCAAAGCAATTGTCATCTTAGATGTATGCATTATCTTGACAACAGTGGGATATTATACATAAAAAGGGAGAGAGTTTCTGTAAACATTACAAGTAAAGGAACACCATTATACTTTTTTGAGACAGTGGTAAGCTGCATCTCTGTGGTAAGGTTCCTGATGGGAGAACAAGGAAAACTAAAAGCAAAGAACTGATTTAAAAATCATGCAGCGATTAAAAAAACTAAAAATAAAATATCAGTTTCATTTTTCAAACATTCAGTTACCAGATCTAGTGTATAGGGAATGAGAAACCAAAACGAAGTTACTCCTGACCTTGCTATGTTTGATTAAGTGTGATGATGAGAAGATAAAGCACAGACCAAAGCCTTGAAGAATCAAGTAGACAGTATTTCTGCTGATGCCATCATTTGCCGCTGTGTCCAGTTTAATGAGTAACACATAGTTGTTAATATGTACCCTTATTTTTCCCTCAACAAAAATCACAAATATACTTCAACCACAATAGGACAGGACAGGCTGCAGCACAGCTTACAATATGTACTGGAACAAAATTGATCTGTATAGGCCTTCTGCCAATATAGTTGTAACAAATATAGTAAGCAATTAGGTTTGGCTGCTTTTTAGTAAATATTTGCTTTGCTGATATTGATAAACATTGTCTTTTAATGCTGTGTTGCTAAGCTTACTGATATTTTTGGAGTAGCACAAAAAAATCTACAATCTACAGCAATATGAACATCTCTTATATGTAGGTCTTATATGTAGCAGGGCAACTGCTAAGTAACATTTGCATGTTAGTTGTCAGAGCTGTGAGAAAAGCAATAGGCAGCAAAACACAGCAGTCTAATATTTACAGATATTTTTGGTCAGCTAAGTGTTTACTTCTAGAAGCTTAAAAAGACCTCTGTTGTTTGTGAATATTGGTGTCGTGGTTTAAGCCCAGCCGACAACTTGGAACCACGCAGCCGCTCACTCACTCCCCCCCCTTTTCCTTCCTCCCCCCGCTCCCGGAGGGATGGGGAGGAGAATCGGAGGAATGTAACTCCCACGAGTTGAGATAACAGCTCTCCAGTAACTAAGGTATAATACAAACCACTACTGCTACCAATTGGTTTTCCAAGTTCTGTGCAAAGCACCTCTCGGCAGTTTCCAGCAAATTGTGTTTCTTTCCATGAACCCTTTCCCCTCACTAAGAACAGCACTGAACTTTCTCATAATTTCTTTGCTTAAAGCAATTGTTTTTGTAACTGTGGTATATGCTGCTCCCTGTGTGTGTAGGAGGACTCTTCTGTTTGCCTGTTAGCTTCATTTTTTTAAGTTGATTCAGATTTCAAAATGCAGAGGTACTTTCACTTTAATTATATTAAAATAATTTAGTGAAGTCTTGTTGAACTGATTACCTTCATCACTGAAAATATGTACCCAAGAATTGAGCCATTTGATCTCTTGCTTTTTATATATTCACTGTACAATACTGCGTTAACTTGACATTTTCATTTGAAATAATATTTTCTGTCTTTCATTTTCAATTTCTGTAGTGGTTACTTTTTTTTGTAAGTAGAAAAAAAAGTGTTCCTTGGATTGATCCTTTCTTAAAGAGATACTCTTGGAGATGTCTTTAGTTTGTATTGGCTGAAAGAGCAGGGAGTGAAGAGTTACAAGCAAGTGAAAGGATTTTTTGTTTGTCAAGCAGTGTGATGGGAGCCAAAGGTTCTGAATGCTGGAATCAGTTTAATATATCCCCCTGCCCTGAGCTCATTTTATACTATGATGCCCTTTTTTTAAAAAAGTTATTGTTACAAAAAGCTCTACTGATAGTAGAATCATCATAGAATGATTTGGGTTGGAAGGGACCTTAAAGTTCATCCAGTTCCAACCCCCTGCC
>NW_009934132.1:51680-62228 GCF_000696875.1 Nestor notabilis | reverse complement strand
AGAGCAGGTTGCTCCAAGCCCCGTCCCAACTGGCCTTGAACACTTCCAGGGATGGGGCAGCCACAGTTTCTCTGGGCAGCCTGTGCCAGGGCCTCAGCACCCTCACAGGGAAGAACTTCTTCCTAATGTCTAATCTAAATCTCCCCTCTGTTAGGTTAAAGCCATTCCCCCTTGTCCTGTCACTACATGGCCTTGTAAAAAGTCCCTCTTCAGATTTCTGGTTGGCCCCTTTAGGTACTGGCAGACTTTTAAAGGGTCTCTCTGGAGCCTTCTCTTCTTGAGGCTGAACAAGCCCAGCTTTCTTGGCCTATCTCCGTAGCAGAGGAGCTCCAGCCTTTGGAGCATCTTCATGGTCCCCTCTGCACTTGCTCTACTAATCTTCCATGTTATCTTTTTTTAAAAAAAAACCAAACCACTTTCATTACGTAAATGAATGCTTTACTTTTATTGTATCTGATATTAGGTTTTAAACTTAAAAGCATAAGAGGAGTCTGAATGTCTAAATGTTCAAAATATGGTAAGGGTATCATGAAGTGAGCATGTTTGATATCTAGGATTAGTGTGCATAGTAAGAAAACAACCAACAACAACAAAACCCAACCAAAGAAACAAAAAAAACCCCCAAAATGGAGGTGCTTTGGTGTATTGTAATAGCAGAATATATATAGCTTTTGATTTGTTTAGTCTTACTAAATCTACCTAATCTGTTTGGATGCAGTGCTCAAACGTTGCTCTTAGCATTACGATGCTGCTTAGCATTAGTAATGATTTCAGAGTGCACAAGAACTGTTTTTACTTATTATTGTTCTGTATAAGAAATAGTTATTAAATGGAACATTAGAGAATAAATGCACAGATAGTGGTGTAGCTGTGATCCTAGTTGTAAATTTTACTTTGAGGTGATTTTTTATTCTATTTTAATGAAAATGGAGGAGTGGAAATAGAAATAACTCCACCTTGAGAGTAACACCCCTGCTGGTATTGATAACGTTGCATAACTTCAGATGCTAAAAAGAAACAGATTCAGTTGATCAAACAAGTTTATTCGCTGTGGGTTTTGTCAAGGTTACACAGTCGTCTTTCTGTGCTTATCAAAACCTGGTTCTTTTTCAATTTGCAGGTCATGGCAACCATAAAGAAAACAGTCCTTTCCTGAACAGTTCAGAAGCTGGCAAGGGAGGTGATTACTATGACAGAAATCTGGCATTGTTTGAGGTATCTTCAAACTGTTTTTTATACTTCTATTGTGATTTGTGAGCTTACAAGATGGAAGGGATTGAGCACATTAACTGCATTGCAAAGTTCCAGGCGGTGGGTTGGTTCTGTACTCTCACTGCATGACCAATCTTAAAGCCATTGGTGTGCTTAGGGTTATCTCTACAAAGCAGCAAAACACAGTGGTGCCAGAGGTGACCTGAATAATTTGAGTAGTGAAGCTGTGGCACTGTGGGCTAATGAGAGTGGAAAATGAGCACGGGCTGATTTACTGTGCTAAGAAGAACTGTGTTATTCTGTAAATTCAGGCAGTCAAATTAGCTGGTGGGCTGTATTACTACCACAGAATGTCAGTAATATGGATTTCTCGCCCATGTGCTTTTCTGTGGGTGCATGTCTGTTGTCCAAGGTACCAATGGGCAGAGATACCCTGTGTGATGAAAAATCACAGATATTATGACCACTCGGGACTGTGAGGCAGAGAGTAATGACTATTTCCATGAGGATTTGAGGAGGACCAGGGCCTCATGTAGGAGGCCAGCTGGAGCCACACCAGCTCCAGCAGAATCTTCCTCCACATCCTCACCTCACTTGCATTGCATTAAATACGGATATATTATGGTTTCTAAAATATGTTTTCAGAAGATCCAGTACTGGGGAGTGCTGCAGAGTCTTTGTATGGCTCTGTAGCAGCTTTCCAGCTGGGTATCCGAGTTACAGCTTCACAGCAATACTGGCAACATAGAATCCTAGAATGGTTTGGGTTAGGGACCTTAAAGCTCGTCCAGTTCTAACCAGCTGCCACAGGCAGGGACACCTTCCACTAGGCCAGGTTGCTCTAAGCCCTGTCCAACCTGGCCTTGAACACTGCCAGGGATGGGGCGTTACCCACTCTGGGAACTCAGTTTGGGGCAACCAGAACTGGCCCTGCGCCCTGCCAGGTTGACACCTGCAGAGTTCAGCTGCTTGGCATAGAGCCTGGACAAGTGTAAACCTATCTGCTGCTAGATAGGCACTTACTGTGGAAAGGCTACAACTATGTTTGCCAGCAGCGTGCTTGAGCTAAAAGACTTTGAAGCGTGCTCTAGGCTCTCCTCCCTCCAAGGCATGGTAAAGCTGTGACCAGGATAACCTCACTTGTAGGTCATGCAGAGTTGGCTGCTTGTGGCATGGCTACTGTTACATGCCTGCCTTTTTCAGAAGCAGTAATGTGGTACCACACCAGGTCTGCGGGCTCCTCATGTGCTGCAGAGAGGGAAGAGCATCCCAAATGCCATGCTGCTCAACCGAACAGGAAGCATGTGCTGCCCCTTTCTGGAAGGAATTGCAGTCAGGTTTTTAAAGATATGAACTGCAGATCAGAGCAGAGGAAACAGTCACAAAAGGGGTGCTTGGCTTGTGGCATCTGCTTAGCCATTTGGGGTCAGATTCAATCAGGTATAGCATGTAACTCTGCTGATCCTACCAGAAACTGTCCGTGGTGATACAGGAAGATGTGGTAACACTCCAGACAGTGAAATCTTTCTTAATATTTTTTTTATTTCCTGTTTAGAAAGTTGTTTCTCTTTACCATGCATTACTTACTGTGCAGTTAGAGGCATAAGACAATTTAGTTTTGAAGAGAAAGGGGGAGGGAATGATTTTGTTCTTATTTTTTTCCCCTCTTTCTTTTTTCCCCTAGAACTTACTTTCAGAAAGAGAAGTTGGATGGGATAAATGTAAAGATGTGAGGCCTCTGTGCGTGTGGCTTTTGGGATTTTTACCTAGATCCACATGAGTTAGATAACATAGTTTGAATAATGTAATAAAATAATCACAGTGCATGCATGCCTACAATGACCGGAGTTTAATCACTTAATCTGTAATTTGTTAGGCAACTTGACACTTGATAAAAGTATATCTGTTGATACAAGCTGGCATGAGGGACATAGGCAAGGTACATATTAATTTTCTTACAGTCCCAAGGCTCAGACTTCTTTATTGCTGTGATTCATGCTTTTCAGCACCTAAGGAGAAGGATGCATTCAGTGCAGACCTGTGTACATAGCCTTTTCTCGTAAGAGTTGCCCCCTTTCAGTAAATTAAATCCTTTCATCAGTGGTTCTGGCACAATGAAATATTCTGTCACTCCCTGGATAATTTTCCTGGTGCATTCTCTGACAACCTCAGGCATGCCAGGAAGGCGTGACCCAAGCCACCCTTCATAAATGCTGTGAATTGCAGAAGTTGACTAGTTGTCTTCTTCCACAGGAAGAACTTGATATACGACCAAAAGTGTCATCTCTGCTTGGCAAGTTGGTCAACTACACAAATCTTACCCAGGGTGTTAAGGAACATGAAGAAGCAGAAAGTACTGATGGCTCGAAGAAGAAAGTATCAAAAGTAAGTAAAAATTCTCTGCATGGCCAGCTGATAAATGGGATGATTCCCTATGCATTTTTTGGGGAGGTGGGATTCTTCCTGTTTTTTCTTATCCTCTGTCAGAAGCCATGATGCTGTTGCAAAGAAATAGCTTAGAACTCTGAAGGTAATCGGATGTTAAAAAAGAATTGGGGCAGATAAGTGGTTAAGCACTGTGCAGTTAGGTACACTTGTTTAAGATAAGGAGGATAGGCTTTTAGCGGTGAATTGAATAAACAATAGAACAACCCTCCCATCTTTTTCTTAGTGCTGTTTTAGCTGCCCAGCAGCATTTGACACATCTCGCCAAGCCTGGTAGATATGACACAGGACTTGCAGGAGACAACACCCTTCTAGAGCAGTGGCTGGAGCTCAGATAGGACACCCTGGGGCAGCTGAAAAGTCATTCTGGTGTTAGGTGCTTAGGCAACAGAATTCTGCCCCAAAGTATCAGCATTTAGATGGTTAGGCCATTTGGGCTGGTCTTGTAATAACTAGGTATAAAGCGCGGTTTGGCTGTTGGTAGTTAGATTTCTATCAGGAGGGCTGTTCTAACTGCTGCTCTTAGTGCTCCGGCAGTAGAGCAAGTTGTTTCAGTTAGTGCTAAATCCTCAAGTGGTGTGGTTGCATTTTATGACACTTGCAGGCCTGTCAGTCTGCTTGCAAATTTTGTCAAACGAAAGTCTTCCAAAAAGTTAAGATAGCACTTGAATTATACAGATTTTTATAGTACTGCCCTGTTAAAAGTTTGAGCCATTTCAGAAAGAGATGGTAGTGATAATGTTGAAAACCAGCACATTGTTCTCAAAGAGCATGCATGTTGCCCCATGCAGAATGCCAGATTCCAAGTCCCTTACACTCCAGTTCTTTACACTGTAGGGCTTTACGCTGAGTTTAACAAAGTTGTTTAGTCAACATTGAAGCTTAAAAGTCAGTTATATCTAAGACCACATGCACTGAAGTGCTGTAATATTGTGGTCAATACGACATCATTGCAAGACTGAGTGAAGGTCATCTGAGTGTAGTAGCTGCATTCTGGTACTATAAGATTACATTAAAAAAGTAACTTTAAATGTTTAATTGTGAATTTCTTTTGTGTGGTACTTGGTGTTACACTAATGGCTGAGTCTATCCAGAGTTTTTTACCTTTGCCTTACTAATACGAAATGTCAGCTGCATCTCTGTTTTAGCATGCTTTTGGTGGGAGTAATGACAGGCATCAGCTGCTAATATGGTATTATTGCATAACCTAAAATAATTTTCAGCCTACTATCAAAAGCAGATTGATTATTACCTAACAAAGATAGAATGGACTGCCATACAATATGCATACTGTCTTTACTATTTTGAGGAAGTTCTGATTGCATTTGCTGTTTGTTTCCTTATTAATTGCATGACCAGAATACCAGGGTAAGATGCAGTCTAATCTGAAAGCTAGTCACTTACTTCCCTGTTGGAAAAGGAATAGGAAGAATTTGGTGATGGGTCTGTAGTGTAAAGTTGGTTAAAGCAAATGCATTTTACCTTCATAAGGTAAAAATGGAGCAAATAACAGGAAATTGAAAAGTTGTTTTAAATCCCTGGTAGAGTAACATGTAAGATTTCGTGTTAGTATTTTTATATTTGGGTACGATTTATGTTAACACTTGCATATTCTCAAACTGTTTACTGCCATAAAAAAGGACTATTGTCCTTGTTAAAGCTATGCTTCAATGGCAAAGCAGAGTTTGGGCTTAATACCTGGGTTGTTCTGAACTATGCTTTCCCATGTCCCAAAAACGTGTGTTTGCAGATTCTTAGATGTTTTTTTTATGATGGGTTGGGTAACCACTCCAAAAGTGACAATGTCATCCTGTGTTAATATCTCAGTGTTTTCTGTGTAAACACTGCAGTTTCCTTTAGTGGCTCCTTGCCTAGCATGTCTGTCTCTGGGATAAATTGCATCAGCTGCAATACTATAACTGTAGTCTGAATTTCTTCTCTCTCTTGCCATAAGCTATATGAAATCTTTCTAATGAAATACAAAGATTTTTCATTTTTTATACTGAAATATGAAACATCTTGTAGAATATAAGAAGGTGGACTATTAACTTTGCCAATAATTATAACCATTAAACCAAGAAATTATAAATCAGTAGCTGTGCAGTGCTATGGATTGAAGGTATCCTGAAACTGTGGAAATAGTATTCTTCCACACATTTGTTTTTAATCCTCTTTGAAGTATAAATCAATGTGCTGCTGATACCTTATCCTTCCCATCTGAGCATTATTAATACAGAAGCATGAATATCCACCCCAGCCCCATAAGAACAGAACCTGCTAAGTGCCAGCATTGTTAACTGCCTTGTTGCTGAATGCTGTACTGAGTACACTCAGAAAGTACAAGCCAGTGTGACAAAGTGTGAAGAAGTAAGCTCTATCTCCTGATGTGTCACTCACTGGAATTGGCATCTTGTAGGCGAGAACTGGAGCAAGGGGATGAGCAGACTTTAGATCTGATATTCAAAAATTGAATGAAGAAGGCAGTCTTTTCAGTCAGTAAATATGTCATTTTCTCTCTGAGCAGGTAAGACAGGTCTCTGTGAATACCTTTTTGTGACCTAGCACACCCCTGCCCACTGAATCACCTCCATTCAGTGACAGAAAACCCCCCAAAACTAACAAAAAAGCCCCACAGACACAAAAAAAGAGACAAAGCAGCTGTGTGCAGATGAAGTAGCTGAAGCTCTGAGGGGTGGGTATCAAAATAGAGAGCTCTCTCCCAAACTTCAAGCTTAAAGGTCTGGAGAATGATGTGCTTCAGCTTGTGTAGTTTGCTATTGTCAGCATGTGCTTCCTACAGTGACAAGACCAAAAGACACCTTAATATTTACACAGACTCTGGAAAATACATTACATTTCTATCCGCTTCTAATCTCTTGGAATAATTGCTGCAGAGTTTACGGAAGATGCAGAGGAAGATCAGGACAGTTTCACTGCAGGCTGGCTGAATATGAACATATTACCCTGTTTCAGCATTCCCATTAAATATTTTTGGATAGTAACATTCTGTTAGATACACATCAGATAAAATTAACACTGCTCCATGTAATAGGGTAGAAATTGGGTTGCTTTTTATCTTTTCTAAATACAATATTGTATTAAAGCACTTAATAGTTGCAGTGCTATAAAGAATCTCCTTCCCATCTCATGATGAAAAATGAGATTAACTCACCATTTCATTTCTGTGCTGCTGTCTGTCCCCATGCCACAGAACACCCATAAAAGCTGTCATTACCGATCAATGTCCTCAAGCCCTGCAGCCAAATGCTTTGATAACCCATCATGCTGGCACAATGGAAATAGTGTCCTTCAGACTCAGATCAATATTTGTATCAATTAGGTGTCTGCAGCTGACTAGAGTGAACAGAAACATGATCTGCATCACTGAAACTGTTTTCGAGATTTTTCTGTCCCTTCCTGGTTGATTTAAACCAGCGCTCTTCAAAATGTCTGTTTCCGTTATGCACTGTGGGGTGTTGTTCTTTTTTTTCATTTGGTGGCTGTTTGGTGAAGGTAATTCCCTTCTTATTTTAGATTGCATTCCGTTGAGTCTTCAGCACTAGTTCAGTATCACTTCCTGATTCTAAGATGCTATAAGAAAGGGTCAAGTTGCTGGAGATTACTAGCGTTAAATATTTCTGTGAACAAGCTGCTTCAAGTGCTATTTGTGGATCATGATTCTTTTATACCAGTATTTTTTATTACACAGGGTAAGAAAATCCAGACTAAACTCTTATGCCTCAGGTACATTTAGTAATACTGTGGTTTGGTTTTGTCTGTGGGCAGGTGCTTGTGTGTGACTATACAACTAGTGGACCATTTGTCTTCCTCTGTGGCTGAAGGTAGCTTGTAACTTGATAGCATGAGAGGACATTTAAGAGTGAAGGGGAGAAAATGATGAACAGTAGAGCAGAGCTGCAGGGACTGTATAGGGCAGAAGAAAGGGAAGAGCTGAGCTGAGGTAAATCCTTACACAAAGGCAACAGGATTTGGGAGATGTGTAAAAGGCAGGCTGAAAACTCACCTGCTTTGATAGTGTCTGGAAGACTGTGTATAGGATATACAATAACTGTGCTCCACTTGCTTGTCCTGCATAGGAGCAATAGGTTGGGCTTTTCTTTTTCCAGATGCCGCTTTTGACAAACTCTTAGGAACTTCTTTTCATCTTAGATACCCATACCTCTGATAAATTTGCTTCCTGCTGGGTTCAGAGATGCTTGCTGTGAGGAGGAATGGCTGATGGATGAATAGTCAGATTGATGATAAAACCATGTGGAATGTGCCTTTGAGAGGCAATGAGTACATTAAGGTGACAATGGGAAGCCCTCGTCCAGGGCAAAACCTGTCCAGTGCCTGGCAACATCATTTTATGCCTCTCACAGTTAATGTTTCTGCAGTTGAAGACACAGTGTGAATCAGATGAAGGTGTTTGAATGAAAAGTGCCTGAACCTCCCCTTCTTGAGGAGATAGGTCCATTATAAAGAATGCCCTGAGAAGATCCTCCTCCACTGTACCACTGGAACAACTCACTTAAAAATCCTTACCTTACCCTGATCAGGGTACTCCTGTACAAGTGTGATTTCTGTTTGTATCAAAAGACAACAATTCCTTTTGTCCTTACACATAATCTCAACAAAGCTGGTCAGGTTAGTTCTGTAAGACAGTAATTATTGTACAAATGGCTGGTGACATTTTGGGGATTATTTTTTTTGTAGTGTAGTGTTGCAAGAGCAGAGTAACAGCTCTGGCCTCATGCTGGTGGAACTCACAGAGCAAGTCCATTGCAAACCATTACCACATGGTCCAGTTGTCTGCTTCAGGAGGTTCACCCAAGGCAAAGTGTTTATGGGGAAAGTCTGGTTGATCTGATTTAGCTTTAGTCACACAGGGAATTCAAAGCTGACTTCAAAACATTCAGTCGGCAATTTCTGGCTTTTCTAACACAGAACTGTTCAGATGGTATTCTTGGGCACAGCGTTCCTTCGTCTCTGGCAAGGCAGATTTCTAATGCTGATGAGGAGATTTCGCGTTGTAGCATGTAATTCCAAGTTGAAGCACTACATTCATAGGTTGCTTATTTTAACCTGGTGATCTTGCAACCGTTTGATTCTTCTAGGATTTTGCTTTGTGTCATAAAGTATACTCTTGACATACCTAAGGTAATTAATTTTTTCCATAATGAAGACAAGGCAAGAACAAAGTTTTTGACAGCCATTTAAAGAGTAATATGCTTGTCTTAAGCACTAGTGCTTTTGATTCATAACTAATTTCTCTATAAGGGTGCATGTGACCTGTTTATTTTTGCTTGTAGTTAATGCTATGTAGAGTCAAATTTGAACAAGTGTTGTCACCTCCCTTTAATACCCTTCTCATTTGGATGATTGTTCATGGGTTTCTTTAAATGCTGTCTATCTGTAATAGGGTTTGGAATTCAGGTTTATTTATAGATAGAAGTATGAAGAGGGATGAGCCTTTGAGAAGTTATACTCTCTATTCTCCCTGTGTTTCAGTGTTCTGTATAATTTTAAATGCAAAACAAGGCCTCAGAGAGCAGAAGCCATGAATGTCTTGGCAGGAAGCCACAGAGGTTTCAGTCCCTGAAACTCTGCTAGTGCTAGGTGTGCCAGTGCAGGAACACATTTGTATTCCATGAAGTAAAACCCTTATCAGTGGCATTTTGATATCGTTTTCGATCCGACTGTCTTCTGACAGTGACTATTTGGGCAAAGGATAATTCTACAAGATACTATGTTGAATGCCAGTCATATGCAGTTCCTGTGAAGTCACACAACTAACTTGTATTTTCTCAGTCGCTGTCAAAAGTAATTCAGAGTTTGATACTAACATTAAACATGAGAAAGGTTGGAATTACTAGTTTCACATGAAATATATAAAATGGAAGCAAATACATTATGGATGTCTCCAGACTGCTTCCAGGTCTTTTCTAGTTGTAACATCACAAAGGTATGTTTTCCATGGAACTAATCTGTAAACTCTAGGGATTAGGATAATATCTGTTTAACTTGAGTCTGCAGCACTCAGAAGGTTTCATACTACAAACTCTGTGGTTCTACAGTAAACTAAATACATGTATGTTCTTTTGTTAGTAATTGGTGTTAAATGCTGAGTATAGTTACTTCAAATGTGAAGGTATGTTAGGGTCAGCATTTTGTTCAGAAATTTGTGGTTTTGGAGTTTGCTTCATGTTTTGTGACCAGAACAGTAGTACTTGTGTGGGTCTACCTCATGTTTCCCAGATTTCTACCAGCTGAAAAACAGAAATTGTAGGTTTTTTTAGTTATTATGCTTTAAATAATTGCAGTTAATAAATGGCAATGAACTTGTTTTTCAGTCACCCAGCATGGGCACCCTGATGGGGGTGTATTTACCATGCATGCAGAATATCTTCGGGGTTATTCTCTTCCTTCGGCTGACCTGGATGGTGGGAATGGCTGGTGTTCTTCAGTCCTTCCTGATAGTATTACTTTGCTGCTGTTGTGTAAGTATATAGGTAAAATAACGCACATGACGTAACCTCTGCGAAGCTATTGAGAAACTTGGAGAGGCTGTACTGTAGATAAATGTGTAAAGAAAAGCCAGATTTATGCTAGACACGCTATGTCTGTAGCCATGTGATCCCCAAACCGCCCCCCCCAGTATTTCTGAACTGGCAAACTGTATCTAGTGCAGGTGCAATCTCAAAGCTAGTGTTTGTTCAGCAGACAGCTGTTTTCTGTGTCTGTCTCAGGTCATGGCTGCCTGCTTTGCTGGAATCTCAGATCTGCAGATGGAGGCACACCTGCACTCTTTTGTCTTGCTGTGTCTTCGTACACCTGTTATTTGACCTGATAAAGCAGTGGTCATCTCTCAGGCAAAAGTCTCAACAGCTT